>NW_028058073.1:0-398 GCF_054177405.1 Leptonychotes weddellii
AAGCACACCTTGGGCAACAGTGATAGTGAGAGCTAAGCCTTAGGCTGTCTTCCCATAGCCACAAGGGTGACTACCCTCGTCACCAAGGCAGTGCATGCATGTTGGGGTTACCTTTACCTTTTCTATAAGTTGTACCAAAACATCTACTTAACTTCTTTCATTTGTACCATTCTTCAAATAAAGTAATTTGGTACCCCCCAAAAAAAAAAAAAATCTTTAAAAAAATAAATGTGAGAAGAAAGATAAATTATATCTTTTAGAAGATAAAGAACTGCCAAATATAAATTGTGGCTTTTGCCTTTCAAATTTTCTTTTCTTTTCTTTTTTTAAGAGATGGCACAGGGGGTGGAGGGGAGAGGGAGGGGGAGAATTCTAAGCAGGTTCCATGCCCAGCACTG
>NW_028058074.1:0-398 GCF_054177405.1 Leptonychotes weddellii
ACATTTGGGGCATTACCCACTACATGACCTGGTATCCACAGAAATCAGGACAGCGTCCTAAAGTCCTGATTTATAAAGCATCCAGTCGAGAGTCTGGGGTCCCAGCCAGGTTCAGTGGTGGTGGGTCTGGGACTGATTTCAGCCTCACAGTTGATCTCGTGGAGGCCGGCGACGCTGCCAACTATTACTGCCTGCAGGGAAGGAGGCTCCTCCCACAGTGCTCTGGGTCTAAACAAAAACCTCCCCAGGCGACTGCTCAGTCCTTTCAATGAAAAAACAGCCTTCAACTGCCAGAACTGTTAGCTATAGATCTTTCAGATATAGGCTGATCTTCTCACATTAATTTGGATTTTCAACCTCACCTATTTGCTTGAGCTCACACAAAGAAGATCTCTGTA
>NW_028058075.1:0-398 GCF_054177405.1 Leptonychotes weddellii
CTTTTGTTTTAATTATTTTTAGATTTTGTTTATTTATTTATTTATTTATTTATTTTTACTCTTATGTTAATCCCCATACATTACATCATTAGTTTTAGATGAAGTGTTCCATGATTCATTATTTGTGCATAACACCCAGTGCTCCATGCAGAATGTGCCCTCCTCAATACCCATCACCAGGCTAACCCATCCTCCCACCACCTCCCCTCTAGAACCCTCAGTTTGTTTTTCAGAGTCCATCATCTCTCATGGTTCGTCTACCCCTCCGATTTCCCCCGCTTCATTCTTCCCCTCCCGCTACCTTCTTCTTCTTCTTTTTTTTTTTTTCTTAACATATATTGCATTATTTGTTTCAGAGGTACAGATCTGAGATTCAACAGTCTTGCACAATTCACAGC
>NW_028058076.1:0-398 GCF_054177405.1 Leptonychotes weddellii
AAAACACCAGAAAGATTCTGACTATGCAGAAAGAAATTTTTAATTCACTTCTTTAAAAATATTTTTAGGGCGCCTGGGTGGCTCAGTTGGTTAAGCGACTGCCTTCGGCTCAGGTCATGATCCTGGAGTCCCGGGATCGAGTCCCGCATCGGGCTCCCTGCTCGGCAGGGAGCCTGCTTCTCCCTCTGACCCTTCCCCCGTCATGTGCTCTCTGTCTCTCTCATTCTCTCTGTCTCAAATAAATAAATAAAATCTTTAAAAAAAATAAAAATATAAAAATAAATAAAAATAAAAATATTTTTATAAAACAAGTCTAGGGGCGCCTGGGTGGCTCAGTCGTCAAGCATCTGCCTTTGGCTCAGGTCATGATACCAGGGTCCTGGGATCAAGCCCCTCGT
>NW_028058077.1:0-398 GCF_054177405.1 Leptonychotes weddellii
AGGCATCCAGTAACTGGTCAAAAATCTACCAAAAACCCCATGTATCCTGGTATCCTTAGTCTATTATTAACATCAACACAACACATAGTTAATTGCAACAAAGAGTTTTCATTGGTTGGCTAATTTTCATAAATATCTTTCTGTGATTACAAATGAGAAAAGGCTATAAATTCTTCCAAATTACTAAATATGTTTTAATATAAGTGATCTCATTTGAGAAATATATTTTCTTTAATGTTTAGGAATACCTCCAACAAATCACATTCATTCACTCATTTATCATGTACTCGGTACTGGTGAGCTTACAATGCAGTGACAAAACACAGTAATTATATAGTCAGACGTAAGGGTAATATCCAACTTGACAAGTGCTATGAAGGAGAGGTACCCAGGGCAAG
>NW_028058078.1:0-398 GCF_054177405.1 Leptonychotes weddellii
GCATCTTTTTCTCATGAAGCATGCTCTGATATTGGGTGCACTGCCTTATTTACAATTGCACAAACCTTTTAAATATTAAAAAATCTGTGTTTTCACAACGCTGGGTCCTTAAGCATAATGACATTTTACCTCATGATGACACCATATCATCAAAACTATAGATGTTTACTGAGGAAAAATAAATGACTCTCAATAATAAAAAAAAAAAAAATGTGATCAGACCCATGACCTTTGGTTAGAGTCTGATTTTCACATCAATTTAGAGTACTCTATATTACATATGCACCAGTGGATTCTCATATATGTTGAGAATGCATAATTTCAGAGCTTGACAATATAAATGTGTTTTAGATAGATGACAGGGTCTAACTTTTTAATACACTCTCACAGAAGGCAGA
>NW_028058079.1:0-398 GCF_054177405.1 Leptonychotes weddellii
CCTTCGGCTCAGGTCATGATCCCAGGGTCCTGGGATCGAGCCCCACATCAGGCTCCCTGCTAAGCGGGGAACCTGCTTCTCCCTCCCCCTCTGCTGCTCCCCCTGTTTGTGCTCTCCAGCTCTCTCTCTCAAATAAATAAGTAAAAATCTTTTTTTTAAAGATTTTATTTATTTATGTGAGAGAGAGAGAGACACAGCAAGAGAGGAAACACAAGCAGGGGGAGTGGGAGAGGGAGAAGCAGGCTTCCCGCCAAGCAGGGAGCCCGATGCGCGGTTTGATCCCAGGACCCTGGGACCATGACCTGAGCCCAAGGCAGACGCTTAACGACTGAGCCACCCAGGCGCCCCTAAATAAGTAAAAAATCTTTAAAAAAAATAAAAAATAAAAGATTTATTAA
>NW_028058080.1:0-398 GCF_054177405.1 Leptonychotes weddellii
CTCGAGATGTTCTGCAATTTCACTACAATGTGTCTATTCCACACTCAGGGGGCTTCTCAACCTAGTCGTTCATACATTTGCTCATTCTGGCATAATCTCAAATTTTATTGTTTCAAATATTTCCTCTCTACCATTCACTTTATTTTTCCTGCTTATTCTTCTTTTAGAAGTATGCTACAGAATCTCATGACAATCCCTCGTCTCTTTATTCCTGTTTCCTGTCTGCCATCTTTTTATCTCCGAGATTTACAACTGTTGTTATTAACCAAGCACAGTCACTAATATCTTTAGGTACTCAATTTGTAGTATAAATATTTTTGACTTAATAATCAGGTTTTGTGGTTTATACCAACTGACATGTCATCATTATGAGTATTAATCATGTTCTTTGGAAACCA
>NW_028058081.1:0-398 GCF_054177405.1 Leptonychotes weddellii
ACAGAACAAAATGCTAACAGGGTAAAAACGACCCCAGAAAAATATACACTAAACAAATCAGAAGAGACCTGTAACCAGGGGGAAAAAAGGGGGAAAGAAAGAAAAAAGAAAAAGATAGAAAAGAAAAAAAAAAAGAATATGATCAAATATGATCTAATATGATCAGGCTGGTGAATAGATCAGTGCCACACACTAGTTTCTGGGCAAATTTTGGTTTGTTAGAAGAAACTGCCTCCCCAAATTTTAAGATAGAAAAGCTTATATATGTACAAAAATAAGGGCAAATACGATGAAGGGATGGAACATGACTGTAAAGATGAAAATTATAAAAGATTTTATAAAAGGAATTGATAAGATAGGAAGTTGGTTGAAGAGAAAAGAGAATTAAAAAAAAAAAA
>NW_028058082.1:0-398 GCF_054177405.1 Leptonychotes weddellii
CCACCATTACAAAAACGGCACAGTTTCTTTTTTTCCATAATTAAATTTCCACAACACCTAACAACTACAAGTATTGCAAAAGAAAGTTTTAAAAAACCACATTTTACAGATCTTAAACTCATCTTCGGCATTTAGCTACAAGGTCTCACCATCCTCAAAAAATAGTTCTCCTGCTAAACTCATCAGCTTAAAGTTCTATCCAAGTAGTGAGAAGATGGTCTTTGCTAGCCCATGGCAATTCTTTTCCCATTCTCCCTAGCCAGTTAGGGCTGAACAGCAGAGTAAGGCTCAGATTGGGGGATGAGGGAGAAGGAGCACAAGGGCTAATTTTCCCCAGTACAAGATGGCATCTGAAGCTTGATGGGAGAGCAGAACTGGAGAGGCTTGAGGGAAGGGTC
>NW_028058083.1:0-8567 GCF_054177405.1 Leptonychotes weddellii
GGCAGGCTCCCCTTGAGGTGGACTCAGACCTTTGACTCCCACCCATCTTACTCCTCAGAGCAGAGGGTACTGGTGGCATCATCCCTGCTCCATGGCACCACCTACAGCCAGGGGTCTCTTGGTTGGGGCCACCTATGGCCCTGCCTATACAGCTCAATGCCCAGTTTGGACACATGGCTATCTCCACAATGCATACCGCTCTCGCACACAAACTTGTGCATGCACACATAAATGCTTGGCCCCAACCTTCATACTTATGGGCACAGTGCACCATGCAGTTTACAAAGCACTTTCCCATCGACTCTCACCCATAATCAATCACAGAGGCTGTCACCTACTGTATGTCAGGGGGCACTCCATGTTCTCCTCTTCCACTATCTAATGTGATGCTCATAGGACAAGATTCAGTGAGCTAATGCTGTTCACATCTTACAGGCAGAAGCTATAAGGCCAGAGAGAAACGGGGATGTGTCCCAGGTCACACAGGGACCATATAAGGATGCTGGGAAGTTTAACCCCTGTTGCTTGCTTCCCAATCAAGGGCTCCTTACACCAGAGCACACTGACTATTGACTCATAATCCATAATTAGAATGTGTATACACAATACTTATATTTGTACATACACATGTACATATAAATACATCTATGCATTTGTGCCAATGTTCCTCACGTACCACCTGTGACTAATAACATGACTCTATGTGAAAGAAAAAATCACTTGCTCATTTAGCTCCCACAGCTTTTCATGTTTCCTCTCAGTGCTGTCATTGTTTCCCTTACTGGACTGGCTGTGTTTTGAGAACAGGACACCCTGATATGCAGCACATGACCACACGCCCTCAGTATATGTTTGAATGCCCTTAGAAGCTGGGTTCCAAGACTCCAACTCAAGCAAATGAGAATCCCCAGAGTCAAAAAGAAATGTCCCCCAAATCCCACACCCCCTACTCCTAGACCACACTTTGAGGACCCAAAACCCAGAATCCCCTACCCTTCTGGCTTACTTTCCATGCCTGTGTGGGTCTATCCCAGAGTCTGTCCACCTGGGTTAGTTTTTAGTGTTTACCCCTAGGCAAAAGGGTGGCTGAAGGGTCACTGTTTGTGGATCATGAGAATCTGTGGAAATAGGGTGTGGACAGAATTTGGTCATGTGACTAAGTTATCTACAAACATGTACTCAAGGCACCTACAAGTGCAGGATGGAGGCAGAAATGAGAAGAGAAAGGTTGACCAGGTAGAGTGCCTCCATTTGTAGTCTTGTTCCAGGCTTCACAAATGCCAGAGATGGGCTATTTGAATGAATAACTGAGTAAGGGGTTTAATAAGCAAGTGTCAATGAACACACACACACACACATAAACACACATAACCTTTTCTATTCCCTTGATCCTTGTCATATCCTTGTTTATAAATTGGAAACATTTAAATTCTACTCTTTCTTGTTCATCATCATTTCACCATTTATGGCAGATCTCACAGCTACTCTTGTCTTCTTTCATCTCTCTCTTTCTTCCCTTTTCTCATCCTCTGTAACCCCACCCCCCAGTACGCCTATGCCCTGGCTAACTTCATTCAGTCCCAGGGCATCAGCTCTCTGAAGGTGTGGACGAGCCACATGAAGAGGACTATCCAGACAGCTGAGGCCCTGGGTGTTCCCTACGAGCAGTGGAAGGCCCTGAACGAAATTGATGCGGTGAGACGGAGGGGGATGGATTTCCTGGTGGTTGATGGGACTTGACTCTGGGCTTATCCCCTGGATTGCCTCTGCTTTGGCTCCTATGAAGAGCACAATTAATTCAACAAATATTTCTCAACAACCAGCCATATACCATACACTGTTCTGTGTGCTGGGGAGCCAGTGAAGGCCAGAATAGACATGTTCTCTGTCCTCATGGAGCCCAAAAGCAAGCCATAAATAAGATAGTGCATATCCTATGACAAAACGTTGTAAGAAGGGAAGTATAAGGGAGATGAGGTTGGAAAGGAAGGCAGCTCAAAGAGTTTTATAATTCATGTTGAGGCATTTGGGTGCTGCCCTAAAAATGGGAAGCCAATGATGTGGTCTAAGTTAAGAAGTGGCCTGAATGTGATTCACATTCTCAAAAAGAAGACAATACCGTATTATTTCACTCATATGCAGAATGTAATAAACAAACAAAGAAAAAAGAAGAGATAAACAAAAAACAGACTCTTACATAAACAAACTGGTGGTTGCCAGAAGGGAGGTGAGCAGGAGGATGAGTGAAATAGACACAGTGTATTAAGAGTACACTTATCTTGATGAGCACTGAAAAACAGAATTGTTAAATCATTATGTGATACACCTAAAACTAATATAACAGTATATGTTAATGATACTTGATGAATATAAATAAATAAATAAATAAGAGACCATTCTGGTCATGTGTGGAAACTAGGTAGGAAGAGGACCAGAATGAGTATGTAGATCAGTATGGAGATGGCTGCATTAATCCAGGCAAGAGGTGACAATGGACCAGAGTAGTGGCATTGGAAATAGAATGAAGAAGAAAGACCATCTGACCCTCATGACATAGCAATCTTGCTTCAGAGTCAGGTTTTCCATGTGCTCTTTGCGATGGCATTTTCTCCTCCCCATTGTCTCACCTGAACTATAGGTAAACTGACATTAGGTAGCAGTCCACAGGTTATGATTGTTAGACCTAAAAGTAAAAGCTTTATCACAAGTATAGATAACTTGCATGTAGTTAGGTTAACTTGCTTGCCTGGTAGATATACTTCAATAAATATAAAAAGTATATGTGTGTCTACACACATACACTTGTACTTAGCTATAGATGTACAGAGATATGCATATTTAGAAAAGGAATATACAGTATTGTTCTACATATCACATATAGTTGCTATAAAACACATTCAAGCAAATATATAAACCTTCATCATAAGAGATCAGTCACTACTTGTTTCTGGCCCACATGTGGTGTAAGCATTTATTGTATACCTACTTTGTTTCAGACTCTGGGGTGGTGCTGGAGAGAGAAATTGATCCTTGTCTTCATTGAATTTTCAGTTGAAACAGAGTAGATAGAAAAAAAAAAAACAGGAATACAAAACAGTATGTGTGATATAGTCTCTGATAGGCACAGATGTCCGGGCAAAGCATCTGACCCAGCCAGGATCTGCCTGGAGGAAGTGATGCCTAGCTGAGAGTTAATTAACCGTGAGCCAGGTAGAGAGGATCAGGAATGGTATGTCAGGCAGAGAGACGCATAAACAAAGAAGGTAGTGTGTGTGTGTGTGTGTGTGTGTGTAACTGCTAAGATTGTAGCAGTGGAGATGGGAAAGAAAAAGGAATAGATTTTTGAGAAATTTAGCAGATAGAATTACAGAAATTTGCTCTAGGGGAGGAGTAAGGAAGAAGTAATAATTTAGAATGATGCCTAAGTTTCTGGTTTATTTTCCATGTTCAATAATATATTATTAATTAATTATTAATATAATATTAATTTACTAATATATTATATATCATAATATATTTTATATAATGTTATTTATAATATAATATTAATTAATTAATATATTAATATCAGTATATAATATATATATACTGATTGAGTCTTTAAAATGTGCCTTGTACATTCTGTGCTAGGCTCTTTTACATATATTATTTCTTTTTTTTTTTTTTAAAGATTTATTAATTTATTTATTTGAGAGAGAGAGAATGAGAGACAGAGAGCATGAGAGGGAGGAGGGTCAGAGGGAGAAGCAGACTCCCCGCCGAGCAGGGAGCCCGATGCGGGACTCGATCCCGGGACTCCAGGATCATGACCTGAGCTGAAGGCAGTCGCTTAACCAACTGAGCCACCCAGGCACCCTACATATATTATTTCTAATATTCAAAACACTTTTGTGAGGTAGTTGTAATTCTCCTCATTTTTCAGATGAGGAAAATAAAATTCAAAGAGGTTAGGGTATTTGCCTTAAGTCAATATGAAGTCAGTGGTCATTACCACAGGCAACAGGCTCCCAGCATGCCTCAAAATAGAAAGTCAAAGCTAATCTGGAAGGATCTTGTGTATCCAGTAGAGTGCACTTTCTCCCACGGACAGTGTCAGTAGAGAAATTTGACACTGCATAGCTGTTTTGTGGGCTATGGCAGGGGTGAACTTCACCCCTAAAGAAAGGCTGGTATATAATTCAAAAGACAACAACCAGAGCCTGTTGCTCCTTACAGGAAAGTCTAATTGGAATCCACACAATCAAAAAGGAAACCTTATAAACCCAACATTGCTTCCCACCCCCACTCCCAGCAGCCACCTCACTTCCGGGGATTTTTAAGTGAACTTGGGAAGCTCTCATGTACTCCTGAGGAACTCATTCTCTGAGCTCTGGATTCCTGCTTTGGGTGAGAATACTGTATTTCCCCAAAGCCCACTCTGAAACTGTTAGGAATTTATTAATTCTTGTCTTCTGAGATATCTGTGGATACCTGTTTCTTTATCTGCCAGAGGTCCTGGAGCATAGGTAGGAGCAGAGGGGATGGGAAATGCTATAAAATGGGAGAGCACTGCTATGTATGTGCACACATGTGTGTGCTTGTATACACAGTCATAGACACCCACCACAAATATGCTTACACTCACAGACATACACTTCACAGACACATTGACCTTCTAGTCTGACATAGGATCCGTTTCAGATACATCTACCAATCTACACCTGCACCATGCATGCACACACATACACACTCACAGACACACTTAGAGATACATATAGACACTCACCATAGATACACATGCAATCTTTGTATATACCTACATCACACGGACACAGATAGGCATACTATGGATGGAAATGTACAAAGTGCAGGTGCATAACCTCAAGCATATTACCATAAATTCACATGACCTCAGGCATAGGCATACATCTACTCACACATATACACCAGAGACATAATCAGAGACATACACACTCACAGAAATACATGCCACAGACACACTAGACACACATGGAGAAACAGACCACAGAGACACTCATGTGGGCATATTCTAAGATGCTCAGACAACCTGTACACAGACACACTCACCAAACACACTACAAATACTGAGACAAATACACAAATACAAGGCATATGTCTTTAAACATACCAGCATGATACACATATACACACAAATACAGTCTAAAATTCTTAAGCCCATATATTTATAAAATACATACTTAAATGTACAATGTACATCTACAAACCTATTGGGACAATCATAGAGAAACACCACACACGTACCCGCCATATACTACATACTCAAACTGAACACACCTGTACACATGTGCACACTCTCACATACACACACCTCATGCACACACACACACACATACACACACTCAGACAATAGGCACAAACATAAAGCTGTCTTCACAGACAACCAGGTGCTTGTGTGCTGCTGTTCCATAATCACTGGATTCAGAACTATGGTAAAGGTATGGATTTCACCTTGTGAATACTTTTGTCCCCAAATAATTTTTCTCAGGGTGTCTGTGAGGAGATGACCTATGAAGAAATCCAGGAACACTATCCTGAAGAATTTGCACTACGGGACCAAGATAAATATCGCTACCGCTATCCCAAGGGAGAGGTAAGGTTTGGAAGTATTGCCTGACTCCTAGAAATCCTCCCAGTATCTTCATTCCAGCAGCCAAAATCCCATAGTTCCCTGGACAGCTTTAGAAGCAGAGTAAAGCATATTTTGTAGCAGCTCCCATCCCACAACGCACATGATAATCTGGCTCTTGGCTGTCTCTGCTTCATGGCTATTGGCAACGGATTCCTCTTTTATTAAAGCTAAAATAATTGCCTCCTTATTTCCCACCTGCTTTCAGAGGGGCTTCATCCTAGATTTTGTCTCTGGTATCTTTTCACTAAAGACACCTGAAGTAGTTTAACATACTCCTGTCATTTTATTGCCAAGTTGCCTAAAGATACAGTCTCTCTGGACAGTGGGTTAGAGTCCTAAGGGACAATGTCTAATAGTTAAACCAGATTCTTTGCCACCACATGAACCAGACCATCAGTTCCATAATTCCCATATCAGTGGATCCTCATCACTTTCAACCCAGCAGCTTCATTTAGCCAGTTCCACAACTTAAAGTATTTATTAGTCATACTCCATTTTTGATATACATTCCTGGGAACAATTATCAGAAAAGCAGGACACCAGGGAAGGTAAAACAATAGACATCCTGTGTTACAAAGTTCACACTTTCATCCTCATCCTCAGAAATGACATTATAAAGTCAGTCTGAATTTGCCTTTATTTTCCCTTATATATTTTGAGGCTATGTTATTACAGGCATACAAATTTAAAGCAATTATATCTTCTTAATGAATTGCATATTTTATTATGAATAATAATATTTTCCCCGAATAAAGGTTTTTTTTGCCTGAAAGTGTATTTTATCTAATATTAATGTGTGTGTGTGTGTGTGTGTGTTTACTGGTTAGTATTTGCCTAGTTCATCTTTATTCATTCACTTTCAATTTCTCTGGGTATTTTTGTTTTATGTCTCTTGTAAACAGCATATAACTGCTTTTTTAGAAGCCTTATTTATTTATTTTAGAGATATAGAGATCGTGAGCAGGGGGAGGGGCAGAAGGAGAGGGAAAGAGTGAGGAAAAGAAGACTCCCCACTGATCATTGAGACAAACACAGGGCTCAACCCCATGAACCAGAGACCATGAACTGAGCCAAAATCAAGTCAAATGCCAAACTGACTGAGCCACCCAGGCACCCCAGCTTTTGTTGTTTTTAATACAACCTGCAAATATATGTCTTTTGAATGGTAATTCTGATACATTTACTTTTATTGTAATTACTGATTTAATTGAGCTTATTTCTATTCTTTTATTTGAGATCTTTTTTTTTCACCTGAGCCTCTATGCTTAGTTTATATTTCTCTTTTTCTCCCTTCTTTAGAATTCTGCTCCTAAGATTTTACACCTATATTTAAGTTATATAATGTTTCATTCTTTTTTAACTTTTTAAATTTAAATTCAATTTAATGAGGAGGGGAAAGATGGCGGAGGAGTAGGGGACCCTATTTCAACTGGTCCCCAGAATTGAGTTGGATAACTACCAGACCACTGAGCACGCACGAAACCAGCCTGAGATGTAAGAAGATCTGGATCTCTACAAACAGAATATCACAGGCAGTTGGTTTTGAGGTACAAAGCCGAGAGCCGTGATCCTGCAGGCAGATATCGGAGGATAAACGGCAACGGGAGGGTGCCTGGCCGTGGGGATCCTACACTGCCGGTGAGTGACAGCCTCGCGTGCTGTGGACGGGGCACAGACTCGCAGACCGGTAGTGCCGGGAATGAACTTTAGGGCAGCCCCCGGGGTGGAAAACCAGACCGGCGGGGTCGCGTGCACGCGAACTGCAGCAACCCCCCCCAGAAACCGGAATGATGGTAGCGCGCATACGAACTGCATCCCCCCTGACAGAAACTGGAGCGATGGTCGCACGCACACGAACTGCAGCCTCCGAGTCGGAAACCCGGTGCACCGGGGTCGTGCTGGTGAACTGCAACCCCGGGGGGTGGAAACCCCAAGCGGCAGAGTTGCGTGCATGCGAATTGGGAGCAGCTGGCGGTTTTAGAAGCACAAAGGGCAGAGAGGTGCCCAGACCTGGAGGCAGGACTGGGAGCGCTGCGGAGGGGCGCACAACCCAGGACGCTGCAGTTTATAGCAGCACGGACAGAAACGGAGATGGTGTGGGCTGGAGAGCTCACTGAAGAACAGACTGAGGTCTCTCTGCTCTGAGGCAGAGGGTTGGAAATGGTCTCTTCTGCTCTGACTCATGGAAGAGACGCAGAAAGCCACCAGGGAAAGGAGCCAGAGAACAAAAGCCCCCACAACTGGTTCCCACTGAGCCCATCCCCTGCCACAGGGACACAGGAAAACTCTGCCCAAACAGGGTTGCCTGAGTAACAGCGTGGCAGGCCCCTCCCACAGAAGACAGGCTGGGAAAACAAGAGGCCAGCAACCCTAAGGTCCCAAGAAAACAGGTGCATCTTGCTTGGGTTCTGGTCAATAATTTGGACTCTATACATTCCCTCAACCCCCATCCACAGAGTGACTAGGAGGAGGAGCCCCCAAAACAGAAAAGACTCAGAGATGATGACTTATGCTGAAGATTTACAAATGGATGCAGACATAACCAAGATGTCAGAGATGGAATTCAGGCTAGCAATTGTGAAGACAAAGGCTAGAATGCAGAAATCAATTAATGGCAACATAGAGTCTCTAAGGGCAGAAATAAAAGGTGAATTGGCAGAACTTAAAAATGCTATCAATGAGATCCAATCCAATCTAGATAATCTAACAGCAGGGTAACTGAGACGGAAGAGAGAATAAGCGATCTGGAAGACAGTATAATAGATAAAAAGGGAAAAGAGGAGGCCAGGGAAAAACAACTCAGAATCCATGAAAATAGAATCAGAGAAATAAGTGACACCATGAGGCGTTCCAATGTCAGAATCATTAGAATCCCGGAGGGAGTGGAGAGAGAGAGAGGGCTAGAAGATGTATTTGA
>NW_028058084.1:0-398 GCF_054177405.1 Leptonychotes weddellii
CCCCTTCTCCTCACACCCCAGAGCGTTGGTTTGCTGGGTACGGGGAATCGGGGAAGGTAGACGGGCATCAAAGTGTGGTGTTGGGCTTTCTTCCTCATCCATGTGCCTTTTTTTTTTTTTTCAGAGTATTTTGGCCATTGCCATGTACTGCTGGGCACTTTCGAAAAGGTGAGTAACTTCACAGGGCCTCACTTTATTAGTTTTTTTTTTTTTTTTAAAGATTTTATTTATTTTTTAGAGAGCGAGCGAGAGAGAAACAGCATGAGAGGGGAGAGGGTCAGAGGGAGAAGCAGGCTCCCCGCTGAGCCGGGAGCCCGATGTGGGACTCGATCCCAGGACCCCGGGATCATGACCTGAGCCGAAGGCAGACGCTTAACCATCTGAGCCACCCAGGCGCC
>NW_028058085.1:0-398 GCF_054177405.1 Leptonychotes weddellii
TTTAAAAAAAAAAAAAAAAGAACTACAACACTTAGGGGCACCAGGGTAGCTCAGTCATTAAGCGTCTGCCTTTGGCTCAGGTCATGATCCCGGGATTCTGGGATGGAGCCCCGCATCGGGGTCCCTGCTCCCGGGGAAGCCTGCTTCTCCCTCTCCCACTCCCCCTGCTTGTGTTACTCCCTCACTGTGTCTCTCTCTATCAAATAAATAAATAAAATCTTAAAAAAAAAAATTAAGGACATAGACTATTTCTCAATCATTTCCTGGTGCACTGTATATAACTGAAATCCGACTGAATTAGTGAAACAATGTAACAATGTGGGGCATGCTTCAATTAGAGGATATGTTCATAATTTGAGGTTCCACGAGATAGAAATTCCTTGGAGGCCTTTCTTAAA
>NW_028058086.1:0-398 GCF_054177405.1 Leptonychotes weddellii
AAAAAAAAAAAAAAAAAAAAGAACAAATTAAGTCCAAAGTAAGCTGAAGAAAAGAAATCATAACATTTAGAGAAGATATAAATGAAGTTGAAAACAGAAAATCAATAGAGAAAATAACAAAACCAAAGCTGGTTCTTTGAAAAAGAGCAGTAAAATTGAATCACCTCTAGCCACGGTAACTAAGAAAAAAAGAGAGAAAATACAAATTACTAGTATCAGAAATGAAAGAAGGGACATCACTACAGATCCTATGAACATTAAATTGATAAACAAGGAATACTATGAACAACTCTAGGTCCACAGATTTGATAACTTAGATGAAATGGACCATTCCTTGAAAGAGACAATCTGCCAAGCCTTACACAAGAAGAAACAGATCATCTGAATATATCTATATT
>NW_028058087.1:0-398 GCF_054177405.1 Leptonychotes weddellii
GCTTGATCTGGTATTTGCTTTGGGAAGCTTCAGGTTTATGGGTTTCAAATGTCAAATTCTAATCAGCTCTTGGTGATGGGGATGTGCTTCCTATATATTTAGGGCAAAAAACCCTCAAGTTTTCCAAAGGAGATAATTGCTTCCTTTTGAGACATTTCTGTTGGAATTAACCAAGTAAGTCTCTCAAACTCGTTATCTGGCTAGGCTAAGAGAAGTCTGGCTACGCAACTTGGTCCACAGTTAAGTGATACAGATTGAGGGAAAGGGGCCTGGTGTGTGTTTAAGGCTCAGAAGAAAATCACAAGTCATGAACTTGAGATTTATGACTTTTTGTTTAACAATTTATATGATAGAAATTGGGCCTGTTGGCTAAGTTCTAAGATATTGGGGAACATTTA
>NW_028058088.1:0-398 GCF_054177405.1 Leptonychotes weddellii
AATCAGGTCATTGACGTCCTGCTCTTAGAATTTCTCTGAGAATTAAAGGGCTGTAATCGTGTCTAGTGAACGGGTACGGAGGACATACTCAATAAAGGATGATCCTTCCTCCATTTCCCCTTGGTTTGTGACACCAATTTATGTTTTCCTCTGAAAGCATAAATGTGTCTGTCCGAGTGGTAACAAGGGAGTGCAGGCTGAGTGAGCCAGGACCCACGAATGGGGAGGGTTTTGTCCAAGAGGCACAGGGGGAGGAGAGAGACAGGGTTCATTCAGTTCCCCAGACAACCCAGATCTGATGATGGTCAGGGTGGAAGGACTCTAAATCTTCCCTCCAGCTCCGAAGCTTCAAAACAGTGTAGGTAGCACAGTGTGGGGACCTTTTGGTCCCTGATATC
>NW_028058089.1:0-398 GCF_054177405.1 Leptonychotes weddellii
CATTCCATATTTGGAAACTATGATTTGAATGACAATGGATTTCTCATCAGAAAGAACAGATGTCAAAAAACAGTGGAAAAAATATCTTTAAGTACTACAAGAGAAAAAAAAAGCGCCCCCCCAAAAAAAACCTCCCAAACCTGTTCTATATCCAGAAAAAAATATCCTTCAGGAATAGGGGTAAAAGGAATTAATTCTTTTTTTTTTTTTTTTTTTAAAGATTTTATTTATTTATTTGACAGAGAGATAGCGAGAGCAGAAACACAAGCAGGGGGAGTGGGAGAGGGAGAAGCAGGCTTCCCGCCGAGCAGGGAGCCCGATGTGGGACTCGATCCCAGGACTCTGGGATCATGACCTGAGCCGAAGGCAGACGCTTAACGACTGAGCCACCCAGGCGC
>NW_028058090.1:0-398 GCF_054177405.1 Leptonychotes weddellii
CCCACTCAAACACCCCTCTTCTGTGAAGCCCTCCCAGAGACCCCAGGCACAGGGATTTCTCCTTTCAAACTCTGGCTGAGTTTCTTCTATGAGCAAGATGTGCTGGGGGATGAAGATGGTGTCCAGGAGGGGAGATACGCCAGGGGCCTAAGCGACTCCTGCACAAGGTAGGGAGTGATATTGCCGCCAGAAGAGAGGACTTGGGAAAGGTCAGGCCATTTTAGGCTAGGAGAAAGATCCGGAGAGCCTCATGGGGAAAGTGGCCTCACAAAGAGGAACATAATGAACACCAGCTTGTATTTTGTCTTATAGTACGTTTTAATTATTTCAAGGATATTAGTGTGGCGTCCTCAAATGGTCCGTGAGTTATTTGAGAGTGAAACCATGCCTTACTCATA
>NW_028058091.1:0-398 GCF_054177405.1 Leptonychotes weddellii
AGTAGTAAAAGTGACACAAAGAACATGACTGTCTACATAGGAATTTCTAAGGAATCTTAGAAATAAATGAGTTGGTGAGATTGTAGGACACAAGATGAATAATAAAAAATAAACTATATTTCCACATATAGCAAAGAATAATTGGAAGTTAAAATTAAAAATCAATGATTTAAAGTATCATCAAAAAATATGAATTACTGGGCGCCTGGGTGGCTCAGTTGGTTAAGCGACTGCCTTCGGCTCAGGTCATGATCCCAGGGTCCTGGGATCGAGTCCCACATCGGGTTCCCGGCTCAGCGGGGAGCCTGCTTCTCCCTCTGACCCTCTCCTCTCTCATGCTGTTTCTCTCTCGCTCGCTCTCCAATAAATAAATAAATAAAATCTTTAAAAAAAAAAAA
>NW_028058092.1:0-398 GCF_054177405.1 Leptonychotes weddellii
AGCCTACAGATTTTTATGGAGGACTGAGGTTCTATGATCTGCCTATATAATATAAAATGATTGGATTGCATTATAAATTTAACAGTCAATGAATAACCAAGACTAACACTTGCCAATGTGTGTTCTACTGAACTCAAGTTCTACAGTGTTCATAAGAATTATTTCAAAGAAGGTTTCCAGGTTGAAATAAGTTTGGCAAGGGCGCCTGGGTGGCTCAGATGGTTAAGCGTCTGCCTTCGGCTCAGGTCATGATCCCAGGGTCCTGGGATCGAGTCCCACATCGGGCTCCCGGCTCAGCGGGGAGCCTGCTTCTCCCTCTGACCCTCTCCCCTCTCATGCTGTTTCCCTCTCACTCGCTCTCTAAAAAATAAATAAAATCTTTAAAAAAAAAAAAAAAA
>NW_028058093.1:0-398 GCF_054177405.1 Leptonychotes weddellii
TTCGCCTGCCTCCCTACTGAAGTTACCACCCACTACAAGGACAGCATGGAAGGCCCAGAAGGGAGGTGCAAGGTGCCAAGACAATTCAATGGGGAAAGGAGAGTCTTGGACCAAGGGTGCTGGGACGACTCTATAGCCACATGCAAAAAGATGAACTTAGATCCCTACCTCACATTATATATAAAAAGTAACTCAAAAAGGGCGCCTGGGTGGCTCAGTTGGTTAAGCGACTGCCTTCGGCTCAGGTCATGGTCCCGGCGTCCTGGGATCGAGTCCCACATCGGGCTCCCGGCTCGGCGGGGAGCCTGCTTCTCCCTCTGACCCTCTCCCCTCTCATGCTGTTTCTCTCTCTCTCTCTCTCTCAAATAAATAAATAAATAAAATCTTTAAAAAAAAAA
>NW_028058094.1:0-8566 GCF_054177405.1 Leptonychotes weddellii
TGTTTCTTTCCCTGTCCATTTTTGCCATTCTAACTGGTGTAAGGTGGTATCTCAATGTGGTTTTGATTTGAATTTCCCTGATGGCTAATGATGATGAACATTTTTTCATGTGTCTGTTAGCCATTTGTATGTCTTCTTCAGAGAAGTGTCTGTTCATGTCTTCTGCCCATTTTTTGACTTGATTATTTGTTTTTTGGGTATTGAGTTTGAGAAGCTCTTTATAGATCTAACAATTCAGTAATGTGGCAGGATACAAAATCAATGCACAAAAATCAGTTGCTTTCTTATACACTAACAACGCAACTGTAGAAAGAGAAGTTAGAGAAACGATTCCATTTACAATAGCACCAAAAACCATAAGATACCTCGGAATAAACCTAACCAAAGAGGTAAAGGATCTATACTCTAGGAACTACAGAACACTCATGAAAGAAATTGTGCCTCAGTGTTCTTTACTGTAAATGGCAACTGATGAATCGTTGAACACTACATCAAAAACTAATGTTGGCTAACTGAACATAATTTAAAAAGATTTTTAAATTAAAAAAAATAAAGATAATTCCATAGTTGTAAAGATGAAAAAAAAACTAATGATGTACTATATGTTGGCTAATTGGATTTAAATTTAAAAGAAAAGAAAATGGGAATGACTGAATGAAGCAACTTAGCATAGTTGCCTAATGCATAAGGAGCTCCCAAACTATGACAGTAGTAACAAAATAGCTTACTATTCTAATGCAATTTTTAAACCAGAATTAATGCAAATAATTCATACTGCAAAATAACCAAGATTTTGAACAAAAACAGACTCCAACTGTGCCTAGCGGAAAGGCAAAAGGCTCAAAACACTTTTGTGTATTTTTATGGTGAATTTTTTCCACACTATTAACATAGTTGAAAAAAATTGAAAAACTTTAAAGTAGGCTATTAGAATTCACAAATTATTTTAAGTTTATTTCATTTATACCAAAAAAACGTTTTTAAAGAATTCATTATCCTTTTACTCTCCTGGCTTTAGGGAAACAAACTCATCAATGATATTTTCAAAATCTGTTCGGAAAATAACCATTTGAAAATGCATTAGAAATAAAAGGACAAGCTGAGAATATTCTATTCCATCCAAAAATTTAAAAAGAAGGCATTAGCATGTGGAGAGAGGGTATGCATGTTGCCTTTTGCATCCGGCTCAGGTATGGTTTGAAACGGCACTGACTGATTCTGTCTTTACTTAAAAGTGTGGTGTTTTGTTCAGTGTGAATGTTTTCGCATTGGTTTTTGTTGTTTTAGAAAGATAGTGCATTGACATATCACTTACGTGGATCACTGCGTTTTGGGGCACCTCTCCTAAACGTAGCTAGCGCTTCACTCCCTACCCCAATCCCAGCCCCTTGGGTCTCGGGGTCCGCTGTCATCGTCATCCCCCTCCTCACCCTCCTGGAGCCCCCAGGCGACGGGTACAGCCCCAAGCCCCACCAGGAACCTGTAGCAACCAGCTCCAGCCGGTCGCTGGGGGGAGACCAGCGGCTTCCATTCTGATAGGAACAGCGGTAGCATCCGGCGAAACGTTCCTCCATGGCCGGGATGAAGAGGATGGGCTGATCCTGGTAATTCACGGACTTCAGCTTCTCCAGGCGGTACAAGTCCACCCCCGGAGGTCCCTGGCAGCGGATGGTCACCTGCGTCTTCAGGGGCGCTAGGGAGCTAGGCAGGGCCTGGAGGGAGGGCTTGGGCAGCGGGCCTAGAAGGGAAGTGGAGCCTGGTGGAGGGCAGCTTCCAAAAAGGCTCCTCCTCCCGGGGCCCCCACTGCCCCCACCCTCCTGAGCCCAGAGGAGGGACCAGGGACTCCGGGACTCTGGGGCGGGGAAGGACTCACCATGCTGAGCTTGCACGACCTGCCCCAGACACAGCCCTGAGCAGAGAAGAAAAGCACCAAAGGCTAGGACCTCCCGGAGCCCACACTTCTGCATGCAAGGCAGGTGATTTTAGACATTTGCAGGCAGTGACTTTCTCTTCTCCTCATTTTTTTTTTTTTTTAAGGACACACACAATCACATAATTTAAGTGCCAGAAGCAGCCAGCCATGAAAGGCCGCATACTGTATGATTCCATTTATCTGAAACGTGCTCACTGGGTCAGTCTGCCTGGAAACACAGAGAGGAGATGAGTGGTTGCCAGGGGCTGGGGAAGGAGGATTGAGGGTTGGTTGTCATGGGTATGGGATCTTTTTGGAGTGGTGACAGTGTCTTGGAACAAGACAGAGGTGATGTTTGCATGCCTTGCAAGTGTACTAAATGTCATTAATGATACATTTTATGTTAAGTTTGTTATTTTACCACAGTTTTTAAAAAGCCAGCCAGGGATTCCTTGCCCCCTCCCCATGCACACACTTTTTTTTTTTTTTTAAAGATTTTGTTTATTTATTTGAGAGAGAGAGAATGAGAGAGACAGAGCATGAGAGGGGGGAGGGTCAGAGGGAGAAGCAGACTCCCTGCCGAGCAGGGAGCCCGATGCGGGACTCGATCCCGGGACTCCAGGATCATGACCTGAGCCGAAGGCAGTCGCTTAACCAACTGAGCCACCCAGGTGCCCCAATGCACACACTTTTGACAACTGTGAAGAGAACTATCTCCTCTCTGAAAAGGGGGCTGTGTGCAGGATGTGGTCTCTTTTTTTTCCCCAGCTTTATGGAGAGTACTGATGTACGACATTGTGTAAATTTAAGGTATGTGTTGATTTGACATTTATATATCACAAAATGATTTCCACCACAGCATTAGCTAACACCTGTATCCCGTCACATAATTACCATTTCTTTTTTTGTGGTGAGAACTTTTAGGATACTCGGCAACAAGGTGTTCTTGGCTATAAACACCATGTTGTAGGGGCGCCTGCGTGGCTCAGTCTGTTAAGCATCTGCCTTCAGCTCGGATCATGATCCCAGTGTCCTGGGATCGAGCCCCGCATCGGGCTCCCTGCTCAGTGGTTAGTCTGCCTCTCCCTCTCCCTCTGCCCCTCCCCCTGTTCATGCTCTCTCTCTCTCTCTCTCAAATAAATAAATAAAATCTTTAAAAAAAGAAATCACCAAGCTGTACATTAGATCCGGGTGGGATCTATTGCATTCTGTCATGTCTAGAGATCACCGGCTGTGTTAATCCATGGATTTCCCACTGTTCTAACTTTTTGTCTAAATCAATATTCTGTAATTACACTATGACTGTGCAAATATTATTCACATCTGAGGAGTGTAGTGTTGTACCTGTATATTTTTCCTATTTATTGAACCTGGAATCAGTATTTGTCTGGCTTAGTGCCATCTGCATAGTTTTCCTTGACCCTGTGTCTAATTCTTTCCACGGTTCCAAATAGCCTCCCCGCGTAATTTTACACACCTGTCAAACTGCCTAATCAATCAGTGCCACTTTCTCCGGTGGAGGTGCTTTTCCTCCATTTTGCCTTCTACCTTCTCTAGGTTGAACAACTGTCTTTTTCTCTCAAGCTGGCTTTTTTTTATTATTATTATTATGTTCAGTGAGCCAACATACAGTACATCGTTAGTTTTCTTACCCTTTTTGCTCGGTTGGTAACATAACCTGTTTTAGTCTCACTAGGGTTGCCAGATTTAGCAAATAAAAACATAGGACTCCCATTTAAATATAAGTTTCAGATAAACAATGAAAAATTTTTTCATAGTATGACCCACAAAATATAGCTGGATATACTTAGGCTTAAAATATTATTTGTTGTTTACCTGAAAATAAATGTCACTGAGCATGTCGTATTTTACCTGGTAACTCTTATCCTTACACACACACACACACACACACACACACACACACAAGCTCAGGAGGAGTTACTGTCTCCATGATAAACATAAGGAAACTGGACAGAGAGGCTAAGCAGTTTCTTTGAGCTCACACAGCTAAGAAGTGGCAGGACCTGGATCATCCCTGACTCCAGAGCTCAGGGGGTGACACACTTGTCTCCAGCCCCCTCTGAACCTCTATCCACACCAGGTTCTGCTCCCTGTACCCAAGCTCTACCCACATCTTTGTCTGCTGCCCAACACAACCCCACCTTGGTCCTTTCGTGGGTTTCCATCCAGCCTTCTAGCGTGACTGAAAATACTCCCAGTCCCCTTCTGAGAACTTCCTGGATGGACCCTGAATCACCACAGTCCTTCTGGTTAGGGACCATTATTAGCCCCATTTTATAGATCAGACTATGGAGACTGTATCGTGTCCGCCATCCTGCAGCTGGCAGGAGGTAGATTCAAACACCAGCAGCATATTTTAGTGATAAACAGTGTGAACTTGGTGCTAAACTCTTGAGTTTATTCGAGCCCTAGATGTGTGACCTTAAACAAGTTCCTTAGTCCCTCTGGGCCTCAGCTTTCTCCTCTGTAAAATGGGGGTATGAAAAAGGCCCTACCTCATCAGGCCATTCTGGGAATTAAGTAAGTGTCTGCTAAAAAACATAGAGTAATATCTAGCCCATAGTAAGTGCCACATGAGTGTGTGTTAATGAATGACTGACAGGTGGTCTGTGCTCATGACGTGTTTTCTTATCCCCATAACGCAGCTGTTCCTTCCTGCTTGGCCCCTGGGAGCCTCCATCCTTTTAGCAATAGGGCTCTTCTGAATAAATAAGGGAACTGTGCACACACCCTGCCTAGCCAGGGCAGGCAATAAACACACGTAATCCTACTACCAATCCCACCATGGGAGGCTCTTACTTCAGCCTTATTGAGGTATCACTGACAAAGAAAAACTACATCTAGGGGGTACAACATGACGATTCGATGGACATTCACACCGTCAAATTATCACCACCCGTCCACTACCTCACACAGGTTGTTTTGATTTTTGGTGTGGTTTGGTGAAAATGCTTAAGATCTACTCTTTCAGTAAATTTCTATATTATTATTGCCTATAGTCACTATGCTGTGCATTAGATCTCCAGAACTTGCTCATCTTATAACTAGAAGCTTGTATTCTGTCTGCCTATCTCCCCATTTCCTCCCACCCTCAGCCCCTGGCAACCACAAGTCTACTCTCTGCCTTTTTTTTTTTTCTTTTATTATGTTAGTCACCATACAATACATCATTAGTTTTTGATGTAGTGATCCACTCTCTGCCTTAATGAGTTCGACTTTTTTAGATTTCACATATAAGTGAGATTGTGCGGTATTTTCTTTCTGTGTCTGGCTTATTCCACTTAGCATAATGGCCTCAAGGTCCATCCATATTGTTGCAAATGGCAGGATTATTTGTCCCTGTGCCGTGAGGTTTGCTGACAAATCTGTAATCTAGTCCTGATGTCACCAAGTCCACATACAAAATATAAATTAATAATTAAATAATTAAAACAGTGTATAGAGACAAAGTTGCACCCAAAACTGGAAGACCTGTTTATTTCCTGACCCAGCCAAGAAGAGAATAGAACAGAATAACAGACAAACACCACCTCCCTGGGTCCCAGTTTTCCCAACCAACAAATGAAGGGCCCTCATAGGTCACCAGCTGTCCTGAAATTCATTTCTGATGCAGTTTTTTAAACATTCTTAGTCTCATAGCCCACTGCCTATCCCTCAGCATTTCCCAGATCAACTCTCAGGACTCACCAAGACAGAGAAGGGCAGACAGGGATGGGGCCATGGTTCTTCAGCCTGTCCAGAGCTCTGTAGCCCAGGAGGGAAGCTTCAGGGGCTGGAGCAGAGGTGCGGGATGTGATGAGGATACAGAACCCTCTCCTCCCTTCCCCCCTCAGGCTGGCTTTTCCTAAGTGAGGCTCATCAAGCTGGAGCCATCCCTCAGTAGAATGACTTGCACACAAGCTCACAGAAGCTCATTTATCTTCTGTCACCAACCCAGGATCGCACTATGTTTTCCCCTTGAGGCACTGAGATGGAATATTATCTGATGGATCTCATTAACAGAACGGTCTCATGGAGCTTTCCTTTGGAGGGGTGACATTTTTTTTTTTTAAGATTTTATTTATTTATTTGACAGAGAGAAACACAGCGAGAGAGGGAACACAAGCAGGGGGAGTAGGAGAGGGAAAAGCAGGCCCTCCGCCGAGCGGAGAGCCCGACGCTTGACTCGATCCCAGGACCCTGGGATCACGACCTGAGCTGAAGGCATACACTCAACGACTGAGCCACCCAGGGGCCCCTGGAGGGGTGACATTTGAGATTATACCTGGTCATAAGAAATATTCATGGAATGGGCGCCTGGGTGGCTCAGTCGTTAAGCGTCTGCCTTTGGCTCAGGTCATGATCCCAGGGTCCTGGGATCGAGCCCCGCATCATTAAAAAAAAAAAAAAAAGATTCATGGAAGAACAGCATGTTCAGCATGCCCCAAAGCCTTGATGAGGCAAAGAGCTTGGCATTTTCATATAAGCGATAAGTGATTAGTGTAGCTGGAATCGAGGAGCATAAAGCTGAGACTGAAGAGATTATACAGGTCAGATCAGGATGTCCCAACCTTGGCACTGTTGACATTTGGAACCAGGTGACTGTTGGAGTGGGGGCAGGCTGTCCTGTGCTTCTGGGAGGCTCATGGCCAATCAAGAACCACTGGTTTGGATCATTCGGGGACTCCATGGGCAAGATAAACCTGGGTACACAAATATCTCTTTATAATCCTACTCACTTTTCAGGCATATTTTGTTTGACCCTCACACAAGACTGAGAAACAGGTGCAGCTTTAGTCCCATTCATTTTTTTTCTTTTTTAAATTTTTTATTTAAATTCAATTAACATATAGTATATTATTAGTTTCAGAGGTAGAGTTCAGTGATTCATCAATCTTATATAATACCCAATGCCCTCCTTAATGTCTATCACCCAGTTACCCCATCCCCCTACCCCCCTCCCCTCCAGCAACCCTCAGTTTGTTTCTTCTTAACATTTTATTTTATTTTGTTATGTTAGTCACCATTCATTAATGAAGGGGGGGAAATCGGAGGGGGAGACGAACCATGAGAAACTATGGAATCTGAGAAACAAACTGAGGGTTCTAGAGGGGAGGGAGTGGGGGGATGGGTTAGCCTAGTGATGGGTATTAAGGAGGGCACGTATTGAATGGAGCCCTGGGTATTATACGCAAACAATGAATCATGGAACACTACATCAAAAGCTTTAGTCCCATTCAAATGGGAAAACCTGAACTTAGAAGAAAATGTATTTTTCTAGTTAGAGTTTGGGTGCTGGAAGCTGAGTAATCGATTTCCTCTGGCTTAGCACAAGCACATGCACATCCAAGCCATCGCTCTCCCCTGTGGTTCTCATTTCGATTATCCACCTCCAAGGAGCAGCTCTGAAACAGTCCATGTGAATTAGTTCATCTCTGCAAAACTTTATTTTGTATCTTGCAAACGTATATTGTGTTGTAAATTGTGTAATGCTGTGGAAGTCATTTGTCTTTCCATAGCACACTCAGCGTTTCCGGACCATTCATATGTCTACAGAACAGTTACTTGCTTCAACACATTAATCTTTCCGCTGTCCCAATAATGGACAGCCACATTATGCCCAAATATCTCCACTGTAAACAATACTGAGCTAAATATCACTCTACATGTACCCCTCTGAACGTATGTGAGAATACCTTTAAAATATGTATCCAATAGGAAATTGCCAGATCTTGAGTTAGGTGTATCTTCAATTTACTCACTGCCAAATGGCATTCCATATTCAACGTACCAGTTCCTTGTCCCACAGCAGGGAAAGAAGGTCCCCAGACCTCCCCACACACCCAAAACCCGGGGTTGCCCAGCCTCCTAGTCTTTGGCAGATGGTGCACTAATTTGCCAGGGCTGCCAAAGTATCACTAACTGAGCAGCTTACACAACAGAAGTTTATTGCCTCATAGTTCTAAGATGAAGGTGTCTGCTGGGATGGCTCCTTCTGAGAACCATGAGGGAGAACCTAGTCCATGCCACTCTTCTAGATTCTGGGGGCTGCTAGCCATCTTTGGTGCTCATTGGCTTATAGATGCATCAACTCCAATCTCTGCCTCCAGGTTCACATGGTATTCCCCCGCCCCATGCTTGTCTGTGCCCAAATTTCCTTTTTGTTTTTAAGGACACAAGTTATATTGATTAGGAGCCCCACCCTACTCCAATATGACCTCATCTTATCTTAACTAACTACATCTGCAATGACCCTATTTCTAAAAATAAGGACCCACTCTGAGGTTCTGGTGGTTAGGACTTCAATGTATGAATTTGGAGGGGACACAGTTCAGCCCATAGCAGATGGGTATGGAGTAATATCACATCATTGTTGTCGTCTTCTTTTCTCTAATTCCTCGTGAAGTTGAGCATCTCATCACACCCTTTCCTGAGCTTGTAAATTACTTATGTCTTTCTGGCTTAGAGAATCATTTTTAAACGTGTACATGATCATGCAGCCAATGGCTACAGAAGGAGAATTTGAACGCAGGTTAGCTCATCTACTCCAGAGTCTACAGTCTTACCTGATATGATATCCCACCAAGGGTCAACCATCTCTCATTCCCCACCATCATCCACGTTATTTCCTCCCCTCAGTTATTTCTTTTTTTT
>NW_028058095.1:0-398 GCF_054177405.1 Leptonychotes weddellii
TGAAAAAGAAGAAAAAAGTCCCTGTAATAAACGGGCCACCTTTATGAAAGTCTATATTCTTAATTTTAGCTCATGTGTTTATTACTGCTGTATCTTTTCATGCCCTGGCTTCACCTGTCAACTTTTGGTCCCTCGTGTTCTGTGGTCACAGGCAAAGCAAGACATCTTTGATAATTTACACAAGAATATTAAGACTCCAGGGCGCCTGGGTGGCTCAGTTGGTTAAGCGACTGCCTTCAGCTCAGGTCATGATCCCAGGGTCCTGGGATCGAGTCCCGCATCGGGCTCCCCGCTCTGCGGGGAGCCTGCTTCTCCCTCTCCCACTCCCCCTGCTTGTGTTCCCTCTCTCGCTGTGTCTCTCTGTCAAATAAATAAATAAAAAATCTTTAAAAAAAAAA
>NW_028058096.1:0-398 GCF_054177405.1 Leptonychotes weddellii
ATAAGTGTACATTTCACTCACCAAATGGCAACTTTTACCCAGTTTTCAGAGATTCTCCCATGTCCTCTGTTTCTTAAAATTAATCAGCCCAAATAACCCTTGTGCCAAAGGGGCATATTTTGCGTGGCATATTCTGCTTCCTTCACATGGATGCACTCAGTTTGCTTATGGATTCATTTATGGAAGGACATCCTGGTTTTTTTAAGTTTGTAACCATTATGAATAGAGCTAGTGCGCATAACTGCATGTGAGGTTTTGTTTGGAAATAGTTTTTCAAAGCAGTAGTCTAAATACTAGAAGTGCAGTTGTTGGATCTTAACATGAGACTTATTTAGGTTTGGAGAAAATGGCCAAACTGTCTTCTGAAGGGACAGTTGCTGCCATTCCTCACCTTCCAG
>NW_028058097.1:0-398 GCF_054177405.1 Leptonychotes weddellii
AAAAAAGAAACTTTCCTGGTTGTATGAAGCTAGGCAAGCCTTTGGGGCCACTCCTGAGTGGGTCTTCCCCTCTCAGTGAGCATGGGCCTCTGGGCTAACCTGACTCATCTCTCCCAGGTGTTCACAAGGGTCACAGATGCAGTGCAGAGTGCCCTTACAACCCTCATGGGATTCGGGAGCCTCCCAGGGAACATCCTCGTAGCGGCCAAGGGTTGTCCACCCAACACCCTCCCTCAGCATGGATCTCCCAGGACTTGCCCAAAGGCTCACAGCTAGGAAGTGGTGGGATAGGATCCAAAGCCAAGGCCCCAGGGCGGGTTGTGACAGGCCATGGTCACAGAGCCAGGAAATAAGCCCAGTCACTGCCTCCTGCAGGCTGTGCTATCCACCACTCTCTT
>NW_028058098.1:0-398 GCF_054177405.1 Leptonychotes weddellii
ACTCCAGGATCATGACTTGAGCTGAAGGCAGACACTTAACCAACTGAGCCACCCAGGCACCCCACTTTTATTCAATTTTAAACAAAAAACCAGTCTATCCATCTTTGCCCATCCCCTGCCTCTAGCAACCACCAGTCAGTTCTGTGTATCTGTCAGCTTGGAGTTTATTGAAGATTTTACATATAAAAAAGATCATGGGTGCCTGGGTGGCTCAGTTGGTTAAGCGACTGCCTTCGGCTCAGGTCATGATCCTGGAGTCCCTGGATCGAGTCCCGCATCGGGCTCCCTGCTCGGCAGGGAGTCTGCTTCTCCCTCTGACCCTCCCCCCTCTCATGTGCTCTCTCTCTCATTCTCTCTCTCTCAAATAAATAAATAAAAAATCTTTAAAAAAAAAAAAA
>NW_028058099.1:0-398 GCF_054177405.1 Leptonychotes weddellii
CATTCTGTTTTGGTGACTGCTTTAAATAAACCCCCCAAATTAAGCATTCACATTTATATCAAATGCTTGGTTTTATCTTTACTTGTGGCTTCCTTGCACAAAATATAGGGTGGTTCAGAATGTGTACAGTATCTGTATAAAATATAGGGTGATTCAGCATTGGCATTGAGGCTTGGAAGTATGTCAGTCTTTTTTTCAGTTTTTGAGTTACTCATATACTAATTGTAGTTAATGCTATATAGGAGTAAGGTAGTAAGATACAGGATTATTTAATAATATGTTGCCATTGAGCTTTAAGTGAAATCCAGCTTTTAAAATTGAGAGATGTATTTTTAAAATGGTAAAATTTAAAAACATTTCTTAGACATTGTATTTACATTAGATTGGGTTCAAACTGA
>NW_028058100.1:0-398 GCF_054177405.1 Leptonychotes weddellii
TGTTATAGTGCAAATCCCACCAGATTATACCAACTACTCTCAAAACCTGCCACTCTCCTATTCCTTTGAAACCATCTCCTTTCAGTCGTAAGACCTCATTCAAATGCCATCTCCTTGGTGCCTTTTCCAATCACCCCGATTAAAATCAGCCCTCTTGCATAAATGTCCCATGTGTTTATTTCAAGTTTGTTTTCCCTTTTTTTTTTTTTTTTTTTACATGAAGCTTCATTTATAAATCTCTCCCACTGTACTAACTATCCCACTGCAACCTTCAGCCTGAAGTAGGCCCTCACATTGAGGAGGAAGATCTTCAAACCTCAAAGTTTGGGGTTTTGACTACAACTTAAAATTGAACATTAATTACCAAAATGAGATTTGTAGGACTACAGGCAGCAGAA
>NW_028058101.1:0-398 GCF_054177405.1 Leptonychotes weddellii
CCCCCCCAGGCAGCACAGCATCCCCAACACTCAGGGAGCCCTTACCAGGCAGCTGGATCTGTTCACACACAGGGCTCCAGACACTTGTTGGCGATCCACTTGGCCCTGCGGATAAGTCCTTTCTACCACAGTCAAACCAGACTCCCCATCTTTTGTTTTTCGTTCCTTCCAACTAGGAGACAGGATGGGATGGCAGGGACTCTGCCCCATCATGAATCAATACAGAGCTGGCTCCAGTACCCCCCGCCCCCCACCTCCCAAGTGCTGAGTCATATCGGACTATGTGGGCAGAAAACTGCAGAAGGTCCTGCCAGCCACTTCAAAACTTTTAAGAGTGGTTTGCTTTTAAGTATGCTACACAGAGTCGTCTTCAAGCGAGAACTCCTAAAATCTACACG
>NW_028058102.1:0-398 GCF_054177405.1 Leptonychotes weddellii
GTCAGCTGTTTCTCTTTATAGAATTTGTGGTTGACGGTTCCTTACTTTTAGCATTTGAAAATGCTACCTTCTTCAGACCTCCATGATTTTAGGTGAGGAATCCTCTGTCATTGGAATTTATGTTTCCCTATAGGTGATGTATCCTTTCTCCTTGGCTGCTTTATTTTGTTTTATTTTATTTATTGATTTTTAAAAAAAATTTTTTTTTAAAGATTTTATTTATTTATTTGAGAGAGAGAGAATGAAAGACAGAGAGCATGAGAGGGAGGAGGGTCAGAGGGAGAAGCAGACTCCCCGCTGAGCAGGGAGCCCGATGCGGGACTCGATCCCGGGACTCCAGGATCATGACCTGAGCCGAAGGCAGTCGCTTAACCAACTGAGCCACCCAGGCGCCCCTA
>NW_028058103.1:0-398 GCF_054177405.1 Leptonychotes weddellii
AAAACACTTCAGCAGCCTGAAACCAAAGAAAGCTCTTTTGTTACAGTCCCATGGAAGCCGATTTTTGTGCAATCTCTTTTGCTCTTACACCTAAAACTCATAACAATATATATCTAAAAATAGCTTATCTATTGATGATGGTCCTGGAGTATCTGTCTTTTTGTGGGGGAGTCTTGCTACAGGTAAGAAATCTGGTTCAAGAAGATGGACTCTGAAAAACAAACTGAGGGTTCTAGAGGGGAGGGGGGTGGGAGGATGGGTTGGCCTGGTGGTGGGTATTGAGGAGGGCACGTTCTGCATGGAGCACTGGGTGTTATGCACAAACAATGAATCATGGAACACTTCATCTAGAACTAATGATGTAATGTATGGGGATTAACATAAGAATAAAAAAAAAA
>NW_028058104.1:0-398 GCF_054177405.1 Leptonychotes weddellii
CTTTTGTTTTAATTATTTTTAGATTTTGTTTATTTATTTATTTATTTATTTATTTTTACTCTTATGTTAATCCCCATACATTACATCATTAGTTTTAGATGAAGTGTTCCATGATTCATTATTTGTGCATAACACCCAGTGCTCCATGCAGAATGTGCCCTCCTCAATACCCATCACCAGGCTAACCCATCCTCCCACCCCCTCCCCTCTAGAACCCTCAGTTTGTTTTTCAGAGTCCATCATCTCTCATGGTTCGTCTACCCCTCCGATTTCCCCCGCTTCATTCTTCCCCTCCCGCTACCTTCTTCTTCTTCTTTTTTTTTTTTTCTTAACATATATTGCATTATTTGTTTCAGAGGTACAGATCTGAGATTCAACAGTCTTGCACAATTCACAGC
>NW_028058105.1:0-8566 GCF_054177405.1 Leptonychotes weddellii
GAGGAACCTCCATACAGTTTTCCAGAGTGGCTGCACCAGCTTGCATTCCCACCAACAGTGTAGGAGGGTTCCCCTTTCTCCGCATCCCCGCCAACATCTGTCGTTTCCTGACTTGTAAATTCTAGCCATTCTGATTGGTGTGAGGATCACCACCACCACTATTATCTTCATTAACAACACCATCATCATGAACATCATCATGATCACCACCACCATCATTATTGCTATGTATCAGGGACTGGGTTTGTATTAAATATTGCATTTAGCACTCACAGTATGAGGCAGGTGATCTTATTCATTAAAATTCCTTTCTTTATAGCTGAGGAAACTCAGACTCATATGGGTGAAATTGTTTATCAAGGATCATATTTAGAGGGACATTTCCCAGTACATAGCCACTTGTTAACATTGTGCCCATTCTTCTGGGACTGATGCAAAGGTTCTGTCCTTCATGAAGCCACCCCTAATCCTCACTATTTTTTTTAAAGATTTTATTTATTTATTGGAGAGAGAGAGAGAGAGGGAGAGAGACCACCACTGCGGGGAGGGGCAGAGGGACAAGCAGACTCCTTGCTGAGTGCAGAGCCCAGTGATGTGGGGCTTGATCCCAGGACCCCAAGATCATAACTTGAGCCAAAGTCAGACACTTAATCGACTGAACCACCCAGGCACCCCCCCAAATCCTCACTATTGGTGTATCTCTAACAACAGCATAGTCTGAGTTGTATTATGTTCGTTAGTGTACAGCTAATCAGACATCCCACCTAGCCAAGAAATGAGAGGGTAGAGTCTATTATTTCCCAGCACACAGTTAGCACTTAATACATTAACTGGTTGCAATACTGGTGGCCTTTGAATAAATTTTACAAAGATTCTGAATCTTTTCCTGGATCCAAATTAAAGCACTAAAATACACATTTATCTGTCTAATAATGTAGTAGCTGAAACACTCCCAGCTTGAAAAACACAAGATAAGGAGGAAAAATTGTGTTTAACTCCAAGGCTGACCAAGTTAGATGTTTTCTGTTAAAAACAAAAACAAAAACAAAAAACTTTCCACTAGAGATAGAACTCCTGATTTAGCCTTTGTAGGAGCCTTGAGCCCAGGGCTAGGCCACTCTGTCCTACTTCACTATGAACTAACTAACTTGCAAGGTTAGAGCCCTTACCAGGTCATGGTTAATTCACTTGTTTACCAGATAGTGAGCTCCTCAACAGCAAAGACTTTTACTCACTTTTCTCTGATTCCCTATCTTAGCACAAAGCCTACCACACAATGGATGCTGGATGAATTTTTGGATGAATGAATGAATTTGTTCTTTTTTTTTTGAATTTGTTATTTATTAATTTTTCCATGCAATGGAAATGCAAGGAAGTATGTTAGGTGAGCCCCAGGGAATACCTCCAGATCTCACATGATAAAAGGGTATGAGAATCCCTTGTTTTTAGGTCTGATTCCCAGTAGTGATGGCTGAGGTAGTTTTTGCTCCTATACAGTTTTGGAGAAGATTTAAAAAAAGGCTTAATCAGGATGGCTGAGCCATTAATTTGGCATTATCTTTATCTTTGCAAGTGAGAGGCACAACTACTGCTTAGGAAAGAACCCAGAGGATACTCATTTCTTTTTCCCTTTTCTTCAATTCTGATATTGCAGAGCAAGGTCAACTCAACTAATACAATCCACACCCTCCACCCCCATTGCATTGAGAAGGAGAGGTAGGAGAAGGGAAAGGGCGGAGGGGGGAGGAAGAGGGGGAGGAGGAGATGATGATGATGAGCCTCCATGGGAATCAGCTCTGAGTATGAGTGCTAGCAAGACAAAGGAGGGAAAGACTGGAGTTGAAGACACCCTTGCCCTCTACCTGAGGCACAAACAAGGAGGAGAACTGGTATCCATCGTCTTCCAGATAGTAGCTAATTCAACTGACCGCTTAGGCTACTCCCAGATGTGGGCCTCTCAAATCAGGTCTTCACCAGCTTTGGGGAGGAAAGGCTCAGCCACATGCAGGGGAATATGAGATTGGTAGAGAAAGGAAATCTGTAGCATCTAAAAGGCCTTCAACACACACAAACCCAAAAAGCCCAGCACACATTTAGGAGGATGGTGCCGTACAATTAAGGCTAAATTCTTGGGGAGAATTTCTTTAATGGTTTATGGCCAAAACCAGAGAACTGAACTTTCTCTTGTCTACAGAGAGAGACCAAGATAGCTGGCTCTGGAGATTTACAGACTATGGAGACAGGCCATTGTCATCTCTTCCCTGACCACTTCAGTGCCTCATGACTAGTCTTGCAACACCCACCCATTCTTATCGCCTTCCAACTCATTCCCCTCACACGAAGGAAAGAAATTCAAGACTGACTACATTATTCTCCAGCTGAAACACTTCAGTGCCTTTATAGTGCTTTTAGAGTAAATAACAGAGTATCAATAATCTTAGCAGGGTCCCGCATGACCTGGCCACTGGCCATGTCTCCAGTGTGCCCAGGCAGCTCTTCCTCTTGATCTCTGGGTTCCAGTTACATCAGCTTCTCTTTAGTTTCTCAAGCACTTCGTGGAACCCTATTCCTTCATCTACTTACTTTTGACACAAATATCATCTGTCCTTTAGATCTCAAATCTGTCTTCACTCCTCCAGGGACATTTGCTCTGAAGAACCAGCCTCAGTCAAATTTCCCTCTCTATCATACGTCCTCAAAGCAGCGTGCACTTTCCCTTCATATCACTGAAATTCAGATGTATAAATTATAAGTCTACACATGTTTTTGTATCCTCTGCATCTACCACATTGCTGGCAATGTGGTAAGTATTCAATATATATTTGTTAAATGAAAGTTGTGAAATGGTGGAATATTATCTCAAAGAGAGAGAGACAGAAAAAGAGAATTAGGGTCACCAGTGAGGCTAGTTGGAGAATTACCATGTTAACAGTGCAAATTATCTCAACTAAGAGACAAATAGTTGATCTATGTTTCTATGCATGTGTGTATGCATATACCTTATGATTCTGCCTTGGTAGCCTAGTACAATATATCCAGAAGCATCACAAAAATGTCATTAATCCCCACGTGAATATACAGGAACAAAGTCCTGTCACGAGATAGGGATTTTAGATTCTGGTTCCAAACTGACTGGTTGTTTGACGTCTGTTTATTTATTTATCATCTCTCTGAGTTGGCTAATTCTCTTTTGTAATGATGATACATCCATCTTTCAATGACTTGAATAAGTCCTATTGTGTGCAAAGCTAACCTAGATACCTAGTGAAAATAGAAGGCTCCATCTCAGCACTAGGGAATCTTCCAGTTTAACAGGAGATAGACAAAGATATAAATCTTTTTTTTTAAAGATTTTATTTATTTATTTATTTGAGAGAGAGAGAGAGCGCACAAGCCTGGGGGAGGGCAGAGGGAGAGGGAGACCCCCTGCTGAGTAGGGAGCCTGACACATGGGGTTCGACATGGGGCTCGATCTCAGGACGCTGAGATCATGACTCGAGCCAAAGTAGATGCTTAACCAACTGAGCCACCCAGGCGCTCCAATTAATCTTTACAGTAACAAGGTTAAATACCATTTTCAAGATTTGGATAAAGGGTTTTGGGAGCAAGAGAAGGAAACAAATTCATGGCACTGCTTGGAGGAGTCAGGGATAGCTCTCCTGACAGGGCAGCTTTGAGAATTAAGTTAAAGGATGAACTCATCTACCACAGAAAGAACAACAGTAGGTAGCAGCGCTGGCGCTGGAAAAAACATAGTGGAAATCCCACTCCACCTAGCACTCACTGAAAGCAGATTTCCACTTAACTCTCTGAGACCACCTTCCTCATCCATAAAATGGAACTTAATGGCCCCTCCTTTGCCATTTTGGGGTGGGATCAAGAGATACCACACACAAATACTTCTTATCAAAAGATCCAATGCACAGTAGGTGCTCAGTAAATGGTAGCTGGACTTAATCATTTTTCCTATCCTCCATTTCAGTGACTGGCAGGTCAGGGAGCATGCTTTTTAACGGATTCATATTTCTGTGGGGAATGGTTTGCATAACTATGCTAAGGGGAAAGGTAAGACAGCTGAGTGTTGTCTTTTGATGTGTTTTTCCCAAGGCAATCCTCACAGGCTCCCACAATATCAGTTTCCTTGCAATATCAGGAAATTACAGAATGCCATGGGGGTTTTTCAGGGGAAAGAAGCAATGGTGAACCTGGGGGAGATGAGACGCATGCAGATTCCTGCCAGGGCTCACGCTGGGGTCTAGGAGAGGCAGCACAGCAGGCCTTGTTCATTACCTCTAATAGCTTGAATGGTCCACCTAAAATGGAAAAGGGCTGAATGACATGGAGAACATGAAGTATTTTCAGGCAGAAAGAAAGGAGAGAAACAAGCAGAGATGACAAGAGTGTGAATATCAAGCATCCAAGTAAATCTGTAAATTTCTAGGCTCAGATTTCTGTGTAATGTTGGAGGGACACGTGGGCTCTAGATGCTTCTATATTAAGAACAATCAGGCCTCAACAATCTATCAACATTCACTCACCATTCAAGACTCATCCCAGACATCTCCCCTCTAGGATAATTTCTCTGATCCTTGAGGTCAGACAAGCCCCTAATCCTACCCCTGCTGACCCACTACTGATTCTGCATCCTTTGCAGCCATCACACTGAATGAGGAGGACTCATAGGGGACCTCCATCTTTGTCTCTTGTGGCCTTTCCAAATCTGTCCACTCAGTGCAATCTCTTTCCCTGCCACTGGATAAATACAGCAAGCATCCAAACCTTGTCAGTCTTAGCCCATGAAAACAGTTCTCAGGTGAATTAAACCCCCCCCAAAGCAATCTAATTTTAGCAAGTATAATATCCAGCCCCATGCAATAATCAAACTTCGACTGTCTTTTAACGTTGGGATTTCTTCCCCCTCACCAGCTAGGCCCTAGTGCAGACATGAGAACCATAGTTTCAGATAGGGCACAGGTGGCCAATCTATTCTTTCTCTTCTTTCCCATGGCTAGGACCCCTTCTCCCTTAATTGCCCACTGAGGTTCCTGAGCCTTACCAGGGTGGGAGGATGGAAAGGGGCACAGCACAGTTGTTATCTGGTTGGTGGTCTTGTCCTGGTATGGCATGCCCGTGATATCCTATTTAAAATGGACTTTATCCAGAAGCATTTTTTGAATTCTTGAAACACCCACAGCCTCCATTGCTGGGACTCTTTCAGCCACCTTCCCCTCTATTTTGGATGGTCTCTGACTCATTCCTCAGTCCCTAGGTACCCAGGTTCTCTCCTGGGATCCATTCAACCCTTCAGGCAGTCCCATTTGGAAGCAACCTAAGAAGATCTCATGCCAGATCTCTCTCCCTTTGTGCGTTTACATGTGGGGAACATAGGGCAGTTTTTCCAGATCATGGTAAATGCTCCTATAGCCTTTGTGAGGTCAACTTTAGGAGCTCAGGCCCCTCAATACATGGTTCAATACATCTCAATATATCTCTGCTCCACTAAAGAGCGTTTCTTTATTATTACTGTTGTTGTTATTGTTTTCAAGTCAGGTGTCAGACACCAGGCTGCCATGCCATCAAAATTTCAAGAGACAGTATATTAAATTGTCAGGGTAGTCCTGCCAAAGCCTGACACTGTCAAGTCTCCCTACTATGGAGACATGAAGGAAGGAAATGCCCTCATCCCCTTCCACTGAGGCAAGACAGGGAGACTCACAGTAAACCAATAGCTCTCTCTCCAAAAGCTGCCTCCTTTCATTTCACATCACTTTTGGTGTAATTGAATCATTTAATAACTACCATCTCAATTTTCCAACTCTAAGATATCTCTTGTCTTGAGATCTTGGCTGAAGTTCCTATTTTGACTTTCCATTTTACCATAATCATCGATTAGTCGGAATAGCTCTGTGCCAATGGGGACTGTTTTAAGGGATTGCAGCATATGGATTTGCACTGCTTTCTTATTTCTCAAACTGAAGAGTACAAGAATTAATTCCTTTCAATGGTAATCATATTGAAAGAAAAAAGAAAACAGGAGAGTGGGGTTTTAAATGAATAAAACTCTGCAAAGAGGTTTGAGAAATACTTCTAGAAATTTGTTAAATATACATTACAAAATATTCTAATTATTCTGTAATTGGCCAAGGCTATGGTAGTCAAGCATGTTCCATACAATCAAAGGGAAATAGATATTTGGCTGATGGACCAGACACACTCTTTAATCCTTTTAATAAGCATGCCCTCAGCAACAAAGCAACATAAATTTAAAAGCACCTCAGTAACATTGTATGGAAGGGATTGTAAAAGGAAAATAAATGTCAATTAAGTACCTGGAATAGGAAAATACCATCGATACCACCTTTACTTAGTTTTCTACCTTAAATATGAGACTTTACACATGAAACACTGCATTTTAACCCATTAGCATATTCCTCAAGCATGAATCGTGGGGGGTTTCAAGGACATGGCATTCATTCTTGGGAGCAGAAACTTAGTTTTCTCTGTTTTTCTGACTAAACTGGGCACTGTTATCTCTGTTTCCCCCATGCCTGGAAAAATACACTTAATAAACAGTTGTCAAAGACATGGATAAAGAGTGGATCTCTATGCTGGGCACAGAGTGATGCATACACAGAGACCCTGAACTCAAGAACCTCAGGTCTAAAGGAAAAGAGAAGCCAGGGTTTAAAAATGATGTAAAGACAAGGTAGACAAAGGTAGAAGCCTCCCTGCAAAGAGCCTGCAGGCTTATAAAGCCTTCTCATTTCTTTTGGAGTTGGTTCTTAGGATTACATGCTGGCCCTCAATCTGGGGCTTCAGTGCAGAAAGAGCACTGAGGATGATTCCTGCACCTGACTGATGAGGGACTGAATCATTCCTGTAAGGTCTTGCTTGGGAATAGGGAAGGGATGATGGGAGAGGAGTAGTTTGTTCTCCAGCTGTCACTCACCGAGAAGGAGGAATACAGACAGCGGAGCAGATGCCTCTAACACCAGGACAGATGAAAATTCATCATCCACCCATTCATTCAACAAGTGTTCATTGAGCATTTACTGCATGCCAAACTGGGTTCTAGATTCTAGGGAGACAGAGTGAACGAAAGCAGACACAGTCCTTGCAATTAGCACTTTTTGGTCTGGTGGATAAAATAGGCACTAGGTGAAGAGGTACAAAAATAAAGGTAAAATTCCAACTAAGGGTGTATAAATTGCCCCCTTTGTTTGTGATCGGGGCTCAGACCTTTGGAGATCACTCTCCTCTGAGCCCGCCCTCGTTAAATAAACCTCCTATCCTCCAAGAAAAGAAAAAAATTCCAACTAAGACACATGCTCTAAAATTAATTTTTAAACCATTAAGAGAATGGGTGGCTTTAAATTAGCCAGAGAGGGCAGGCAGGGGAAGGAGGTGAATTTCCTGATCCCAAAATCTGAACTATTTTTAGGGTACAATTTAGCAAAATTGATAGTCTCCTGCATGGTCTCCATTTTCTTTATTTTTCTCCCCTTTATAAGATCTTCCCATCCCCATTCACCTGATCCATCTACTGGTTCTGTTTTTTTTTTTTACCATTTATACCAAATGTTGTGATGGCTGTGATCTCATTTCATTGAAATGTCATGAGGTAGAAATGAGAAAGCACAGTGGATTCAGGCCTTGATTTGAAACCTAGCTCTGTCTCTTACCTCCTGTGTGCCTTTGGGGAAATTGTTAAACCACTCTGTGTCCATTTCTTTATCTAGAATCATTTTTTTATAAAAAAGAATTTTATTGTGTAAGTCACATAAAAGCAACTTCAAATAGAATTCTGAAAAATAGAAAGGGAATCCACAATCTCCTCTCTCTCATGCCATGGTTATTACCCACACTTCTTTGCTTCCCATCCTCATAGGTGTGGAATGCCCTTCCATATATAACTGGAGTATTATCTTGACATACCTGGCATTTGGAATTCTATATCCAATGTTTCTGTATAATTTGCCCAATTAACATCCATGTGACTTTTGAGTCTTTCTAAAATTTTCATTTTTGTAGAGGAAAAACAATTCCAGAATCTACATGCTGAGTTACCTAGGAAATGTCCCTAGAAAGCCAAGACAGTGACCTGGCTCTGCCTGCATCCCTGAGGTACCTAGAGGTGGGAAGGCACTCTAGAGGAGGTTTCAGTTCTATAGGAAGGACACAGAGACAGACAAGAGTGCACAAATGGGGATTTCAGCTCCAAACTGATCTAGGATTCTTTCCTGATTATGCCTTTGCTCTCTGAAGTGGTGGGAAGGGAGGGAGGATTTGCCTTTTTAAGGAAGAGGGAGGGAAAAGCAAACAAAAGAGCAAGAGAGACAGAGACAGAGGTGTGGGTCAGGGGGTGGAAGTAGAGATTTAGAAGCCTGGCCACACAGCACTGTTAGAAAATGGGGAAGGACAATGCAAGCTGGTGCAGCCACTCTGGAAAACTGTATGGAGGTTCCTCAAAAAGTTGAAAATAGAGCTACCCTATGATCCAGCAATTGCACTACTGGGTATTTACCCCAAAGATACAAAAGTAGGGATCCGAAGGGGTACGTGCACC
>NW_028058106.1:0-398 GCF_054177405.1 Leptonychotes weddellii
CCAGTCTGTGGTATTTTGTGATAGCAACCCCGAAAGAATAAGACCGATACCTTCATAGAATTAAGCTAGAAATCAGCAAAAAGATAACTAGAAAATCCCCCTAAACCTTGAGAAGTGATATACTTCTAAAAAACTTTATGAATAAAAAAAGAATACCACAATGAAAACTAGAAAATATTTTTACATAAAAGATAATGAAGGGCGCCTGGGTGGCTCAGTCGGTTGAGCGACTGCCTTCAGCTCAGGTCATGATCCCAGGGTCCTGGGATCGAGTCCCACATCGGGCTCCCTGCTCTGCGGGGAGCCTGCTTCTCCCTCTCCCACTCCCCCTGCTTGTGTTCCCTCTCTCGCTGTGTCTCTCTCTGTCAAATAAATAAATAAAATCTTAAAAAAAAAAA
>NW_028058107.1:0-398 GCF_054177405.1 Leptonychotes weddellii
GGATTAGTCAGGTATCCTTCCAGGCTGCCCTGGGCAGGCAGTGCCTCAGAGAAGGGGCTGTGTGGTAGTCACTCGTGTTGGTCATTAAGTGTTTCCAGTTCTCCTTCTGGGCATACGGTAGGATTTCTTTGCCCTGCCCTCCTAAGTTGCCATGTGTCTTGCTTTGGCTAACGAAACACAAGTAGAAGTAACAAATATCGGGCGCCTGGGTGGCTCAGTTGGTTAAGCGACTGCCTTCGGCTCAGGTCATGATCCTGGAGTCCCGGGATCGAGTCCCGCATCGGGCTCCCTGCTCGGCAGGGAGTCTGCTTTGTCCTCTGACCCTATCCCCTCTCATGTGTTCTCTCTCTCTAATTCTCTCTCTCTCAAATAAATAAATAAAATCTTTAAAAAAAAAA
>NW_028058108.1:0-398 GCF_054177405.1 Leptonychotes weddellii
CGTTAATTCCGGCCAACACGTCACATAAATGCATCAGCATCTTTTTAAGACTCATCTGTCCCATCCTAGGAGACAAAGGGTCTACCGGGCTATTCATGTCTCCTTTCTTACCTTACAGCAAAACATTTTAGGGCAACAGAGTTTCCTGAGGGATGGATGGGGGTAAGGTTTACACATCCAGGTGGACATACTCAATGCCCCTCAACTGTGCACTTGAAAATGGTTATGATGGTAATTGTTTTGTGTGTGGGGGGTCTGGTGCATTTGTCACAAAAACACAGAATTTAAAAAAAAAATACTTTATTTATTTATTTGACAGAGAGAGACACAGTGAGAGAAGGAATACAAGCAGGGGGAGTGGGAGAGGGAGAAGCAGGCTTCCCACTGAGCAGGGAGCC
>NW_028058109.1:0-398 GCF_054177405.1 Leptonychotes weddellii
AAAAAAAAAAAAAGAAAAAAGAAAAGAAAACCAGCAGAGATACTTAGAACTTCAACACCATAATCAACTGACAGTTATTTGATGCCACACTCAACAGGAACAAAATATACATTTTCTTCAAAGGTACATGAAACGTTCTCCAGGAAAGACGGTAATTTAAGATAGAAAACAAATGTCAATAAATTTAAAATATATTTTCCAGCCACAACATAATTGAATTAGATATCTGCTTCAGAATGAAATTCAGGAAATACACAAATATTTGGAAATTAATTAGCACATTTCTGAGTAACCATGGATTAAAAATAAATATTACTTAGATGAAATGGACAAACGCCTAGAAAGAGACAAATAACAAAACTGACAGAAGAACAGTTCCAAAAAACCCAAATAGACAT
>NW_028058110.1:0-398 GCF_054177405.1 Leptonychotes weddellii
CTGGATCATTGAGTTTTGACCATTTTGATGACCCATGAACTCAGAGAGCCAAGTTATCTCAGAGTAGCTAGACCTTCTTGAGGCATCCAGGCCCCATTGTTAATATTTATAATCTCCTGGGCTTTTTGGGTGCACATCCCCTCTTAGTTCTGGTGCCCAGGCTCCAAAGGATTGGCCATTTCACAGCAATTGTAAAGGACCCCAAAGAGGACCCCTTGTCTTTGCTTGCCATTTATAGTCTCACTTCTTTGAAAATTGAATGCTCTTCTACCTTCAATATCCCCCTACCCACCCCCCCAACTAAGGTGTGATCTATCTAAAGGGTTTTCAGCCAGTTGGCAGCTTGGTGTAATGGAAGGAATTCCACAGTGGCCCTACCACTGAAAGTTGTAAACCTC
>NW_028058111.1:0-398 GCF_054177405.1 Leptonychotes weddellii
CTGTTGGGGCGCCCGGGTGGCTCAGTCGTTAAGCGGCTGCCTTCGGCTCAGGTCGTGGTCCCAGGGTCCTGGGATCGAGCCCCGCATCAGGCTTCAGTCTCCCTGCTCGGCGGAGAGCCTGCTTCTCCCTCTCCCTCTCTCTGCTGCTCTGCCTACTTGTGCTCTCTCTCTCTGTGTTAAACAAATAAATAAAAATCTTAAAAAAAAAAAAAAAAAGACCAGGCACTGTTGGGGCGCCTGGGTGGCTCAGTCGTTAAGCGTCTGCCTTCGGCTCAGGTCATGATCCCAGAGTCCTGGGATCGAGCCCCGCATCGGGCTCCCTGCTCAGCGGGAAGCCTGCTTCTCCCTCTCCCACTCCCCCTGCTTGTGTTCCCTCTCTCGCTGTATCTGTCTCTGTC
>NW_028058112.1:0-398 GCF_054177405.1 Leptonychotes weddellii
AAAATTTACTGTAAAAAATTAATGTGATCCCCTCTCCTCCAATGAAAATGTCTTCACCTGTTCTGAATTTCCAAATTTTATTTAGTGCTTTAAAACATTCTTTCCATAACTCCTGTATATCTTGGTAAAAGATACAAATAAAAGTTGAGAACAGCACCAAACACATAGGTTTTGTTTCACTTTTGCAAACTTCTGTTCCAACAAGAGTCTTAGGTGTTCAGGATTTTTAGGATATATTTGTTTGACAATCATTTTATCTTTTGTATCAAGTACTCAGAGTGAAATTCTCTTATAATTCTCTCTAATGGCCTTAATATTTCAACAGAACGATGCATCCCAATGTGAATGCCCATTTTAAATGATCAGGATACACCTGCAGTAATTACCACAGTAAGATT
>NW_028058113.1:0-398 GCF_054177405.1 Leptonychotes weddellii
AAGATGATCTGTTGTTATCTCGACTTAGTGGAGAAAGATTAGAGGAAGGAAGAGCTAACTGACCAGTTACTACTGTAACAAAAATGGAGTGCAGGACTCGAGGGAGGTGGGTGAGGAGAGGAAAAGCGATGTATAAACCTCTTCGCAGGCATGTCATCAGTGTTTCGTAACAACTCTTGAAAAGATCAAGGAAAGTAAATAAAAAGAACGATGTAAGCAACAGCCCTACATAAGACTTCTGGGGGAAGCCCACTAAACTACAGTGTCAGTACAGTTGATATGAAAAGCACAATTCTGGGACGCCTGGGTGGCTCAGTTGGTTAAGCGACTGCCTTCAGCTCAGGTCATGATCCTGGAGTCCTGGGATCGAGTCCCGCATCGGGCTCCCTGCTGAGCAG
>NW_028058114.1:0-398 GCF_054177405.1 Leptonychotes weddellii
TGTGCAGGAGAAACTGTTCCACACCTCTCTCCTAGCTGCTGGTAGTATGCTGGCATCTCTGGCCTGCACAAGCATCACTGAGATTTCCGCCTTCATCATCACATGGTGTTCTCTCCCTGTGTTTGTCTGTCTCCAAATTTTTCCTGTTTATAAGGACACCAGTCATTTTGAATTAGGGATCACTCTAATAACCTAATCTTAACTTGACTACCTCTATAGAGACCTTCCTTCAAATAAGGTCACATTCTGAAGTACTGGGGGTTAGGACCTCACATATCTTTCTGGTAGAACACACTACAACCCATAGCAGGTGCCTTAGGAACAGTAAGGCATTAGTAAATTCAATCCAATTTTGTTGAAGATTGTACGCAGTTCTTAACAAAACATTGTAAAAATAA
>NW_028058115.1:0-398 GCF_054177405.1 Leptonychotes weddellii
CAGACGCTTACCATCTGAGCCACCCAGGTGCCCCCCCATGCACTCTTTCTTTGGAAGCTACAGAAGATTTCTCCGCCAAACATGGGAGTACCCAGTGGATCCAGAGAACAAGGAATGTGACCAGGGTAGAAGGAGGGAGGGCTATGGTGGAAGTTATTCAGGAAAAAGGAAAGGAGAATTGAAATGTAACCAGATACACGTGAACATTTAGAAAAAAAATATGATAGGTTTGTGACAGATAGAATATGGCATTCAGGAACAAAGGAAGAAATGAATAGCGATATTTAAAAATCGACAAGTGAGAATTAGGAGCAGTTATTGACTCTAGTAGAAATAAAAATGATACTAGAAAGTAAATATCAATAGTCTTCTACCTTGGTCTACAATGAATATTAATA
>NW_028058116.1:0-16346 GCF_054177405.1 Leptonychotes weddellii
GATCTATTTAACTTTTAAAAAACTCTTTTAGTATTTACTTTGATATTTTACTTTGCATATTCTTAAATTCTAGAATAAGTTGATAGTTTAATCTTCTTTTCAAATAATAAATTTTAAAACATCATAATACATGTCCCCCTCCAAAATTACATAATTTTAGTTGTTTTGTCTTTTTACTATCAGGTATATAAGTAATGCATTCTTTAGCCTTATAGTTTATTGACTGTTCTGCATTAATATCAGATAAAAGATATTGTTAGAAATTTCTAAATATTTGGCCTAAGCTTTAATTAGAAAATATTTTAAGTTAAATTTTATTTTATGTATGAAAGACATAATTCCTTTTGAATTATGCACCTTTTATAGGCTATATACATGTTTCTCAAATCTTGTTTCCCATTTTAACCATTTGGGAGTATTTCAGATCATACCATTCTCAGTCTCTACCTTCAGATAATGGTGTTTTATTAGTCTAAGTTGAAACCTGATCATCTGTATTTTATAGACAACCTCCCACCAGGATACACCTTTCTACCAGGGGATTATAATAGTAGTCAAGTTTAAAACAACTGGTTAAGCACTGGGCTCTTTTTAATCAGAACAATATCTTGCTACTTTTGATATTCCTAGTACTTTATACATCAGATACAGTAGCTGCATGTTACACAAATAAGTGAAAAGCTACATATCACAATGATATTCAGAGTTTATAGAATATCAAAATTCAACATGTTGACACAATCCTTCAAATGAAGTTAAAAATTAAAAATGAGGGTACCTGGGTGGCTCAGTTGGTTAAGCGACTGCCTTTGGCTCAGGTCATGATCCCGGAGTCCTGGGATCGAGTCCCACATCGGGCTCCCGGCTCAACGGGGAGCCTGCTTCTCTCTCTGGCCCTCTCCCCTCTCATGCTGTTTCTCTCTCTCTCTCTAAAATAAATAAATAAATAAAATCTTTAAAAAAAATTAAAAATGAAAGTAAGCAAAACCATATCCATTTACTTTTCTCTTGAAGAAATTTTATGTTTAGGTTATTTCAACAGTTTCATTTGCTTTTTGAGAATAGAATCATGTCCATCAATTATAATCTTCCTTCTCTCTACTTTACCCATCATTTGAAACCATAAGCCATTAGTTTTTCACAATGTACCTGTTTATTTTCATTATACAAAATCAGACTTATGTATCTGCTTATTCTAACCCAACACGTTTAAAGTTAGTGGTATTTTTAAATGGAAGCAGCAGTTTTGACTTGCAGGTTATTCCACATGACAGCTGTGAACTAAGGTTTTTTAGAATGTCTAGATCTCTTGTGAGGTAGGTAGACTTAATTAATGCCAAATGATGCTCACACCAGGCATGAGACTTCTTGCAGTGCAGGAGGAAGCAGTCATTTAATTTGTTATCACTAAAGGAAATATGCTACTGGGACTGAATGATGTCAAAGGCAGAAAGGCCTTTCTGGCAGACTGTCAATTTAGGCTCATTTGCATTCAGTCGATAATAAACTATATTTAAATAAATATCTAAATACAAGCTATATTTTGTGTTGAATTGATTGCTCTTAATTTCATTTCTAGCATTTTTTGAAAGTCAAATTCAATGTGGAGAGCTTCAGGGTAAATATCATTCAGGCACAACACACCGTTACTTTAGATTATTCTGAATCTTCCTTGATTACAAGCTTAAGTATTAAATTTTCTATTTAATCACTAATTCATGTTCCCAGTTGAACATACATATGCATGTGAAGTTAACAGAATATGTACATCTTTTTATATGTGTGTGTATAATTCTTAAAAATATAGGTTTTTAATTTTTCTAGACACATTTTTTCTATTATATCTGTCTAATTATGAATGCGGCTTATAGAAGTCTCCCAATAAAATTGAAATTTTTATGACGGTCTCTTTGCAGTTTTAAACTGTTTTTTTTTTTTAATCTTTTACTGCTTTGTTATTTGGAGCATACAATTTTATAACTATTGTGTTTTCTTTATAAATTATGTGCCTTCTCATGACCTAATGCTTTTTTAATCTCCTCAGTGATTTATCCTTTGAAGTCTTCATTTCCTGTTATTGTTATGATTATTTTAGTGTTCATGACACTTGTACTGTCCCTTTCAATGACACCCATAGAAAGAAGGTAAGAAGACACTACTGTGTAGGGGAGACACCTACCCACAGTAGAGGTCCAGCAGTACCAGTTCACCCTGTCAGGAATGTTGAAGCTGAAATGACCCATCAGAGTTATTTTGTATTCACAAATGGCTGTGTGTTTATACTTCTATCTTGAGCAATCACAGCATGTAAGCAATGTGTCCCTGAGATACCGCAGAAGATGTCAACTGAACACTGCAGACAGCACTTCTGCTTTGAAGGAGAACCAAGGTGGCATATCACCTTTTCCACCACAAATATTTTTATAAAGAAATAGCAGTACCAATTCCTTTGTTCTTCACCTCTTACTGAAGAACCAGCTTACCATATGTTATCCTTTCTGTGTAGTCTCAAGAACATCCCTTAATATTTCTTGTAGTGCCAGTCTGCTGGTGAAACATTTCTTACATTCCTTCCCCCAGATGTGTCTTTATTTTTCTCAATTTTTGAAGTATATTTCTGTTGGATGTAGAATTTTTGGTGGAGAGTTTTTCTTTGTTTTAGTATTTGTATGGGGGTCCTTGCAGCATTCTAAAACTGTTTCATAATTTTATAGCTTCTTCAAAGTCTGCTGAGGAGCCAGTGGTTAACCATGTTGCTGTTCCCCTCTATATAATGTATCTTTTTCCTCTCACTGCTTTGAAGATTTTATCTTCATCTCTGAATTTCATCAATTGATCTATGATGTGCACAGGTGTGGTCTTATTCGTGTGTATCTTGCTTTGACTTCACTGAGCTTATCGAAACATTAAGATTATTTCTTTCAACAAACTCCAGAAAATTTTGTCATTAATTCCTCAGATGCTTTTACTGCCCTATTCTCTCACTCCTCTCCTGAGAGCTTATTATATGAATATTAGAATTTTTGATACTGCTCCACAGTCCCCTAGACCATTTATTTTCACAATTGTTTTTCTCTATATTTTTCAAAGGATAATTTCAATTAATTTATCTCCAGGTTAATTGATACTTTCCTCTGCTTTTTCTATTCTGCTTTTTAGCACATCTCATGAGTTTTTAATTTCAGATATTGTATCACTAAACTTAAATATTTTCCACTTTGTTTTTTTGTTCATATTTTATATGTCCTGTGAAGATTTTCTGACTTTTTTTCATTATGAGCATGTTTTATTATACATTTTTAGCATGCTTATAATTGTTGCTTTACGATTACTGTCTGAGAGCCCCCACGTCTGTCATCTCCAATATTTGCTTTTGAAAATTAATCACATTTTTTTATTGTATATATATATAGATTTACTTTGGACTGTATTCTGGATATTGTTAGTATTACAGAGACTCTGTACTCTGTGATATGCCTTAGAAGCATGTTAGTTTATTGCTGTTGTTATAATGAAGAATTTGTTGTGTTCAAACTGCAATTAGCTGCCTGGGATCTGGTTTTTGGAAGTATTTTAAAAGTTAGGAATCCACGGGTGGTAAGAAGCTAGGAGGATTTTTACTTTTCTGGACTTGGCATGAGAGGCAGGTTTACTGTGGAAGCTCTGTTGAGGAGAAAGTTCTTTGCTCCCTGGACACCCTATCTTTCAGAGGTGGGGTAAGACTCTTCCTACATATATAGCTTTTTTCTGTTGTTGGAAATCAGAGTGCTCCCCAACTCACTAATTCCCACAATGATCCCTGTAGTTATAGACCTCTGAAAGCCATACCTTGTCTCTTTTTTCAAACCTAGACTCTGAGGGAACTTCTCCTGATATTTTATCAGGTAATGAGGGAGAAAGCTCTGTCTTATCTGCCATTTAAACTGCCAGCATCATAAGAGTGCTCCATTTCATTACACAATGTTGCTGTGTAAATCCAAGAAATCTTTTGGCTCTGAAGAGGCAAATAACTTGAAGCTGGTCATGGTTAAAACTGAACCATATTCAGAACACCATGATTTAAGAATCCACAGATTTTGCCTTTATTTTTTACAGAGACTGAAACACATACATATTTTGCTCAATGGGTGTCCATGGTTGTATGATTCTATATGTGTTCATTTTTCTGACACATTTTGACTAACTGTCCTGCTTCTGTAGCTGGCTAGTTTTTTCTTATATGGACCAGTATGTACCCTGGAATAAGATTACATCACAGCACATTGTACTTCATTGTATGTGATATTAGTTTCCTTAGTAAATAAAATAAAACATTTCTATTTACTCACTAAATAGAGTGCTCGCTTCGGCAGCACATATACTAAAATTGGAACGATACTCACTAAATAGAAAAGATTCTGCCTTTCTAGTTTATTATATGCATGCAAAGAAAAACTATAAAGATTTTTATTAAATAGTTTAGATACATATGTGCAAGAATTTTTAAGTCTAAAAATTAGGAATGGTCTTCCAAAAATTTTTTCATTGATAATCATTATTCAAGGAGGTATGCCTATGGTTTTGCATGTCTTCCAATACATTGCTACTCAAAATGTGGTCTGCCGATCAGAGACAATCTGAAAACGATTAGCTGCTATTCTACCACAAGGTAAGTACAGACATTGTGAGTGTTTTTAAAAATAAATTTTAATAGAAATTTGTTGAAACTATTCTTATCTGTAGAGTGTGAAAATACAAAATTACCTTGTATTATGTGTTTTTCTGATTTGTTTTCTAATATTCCTTTGTATTATACTTTATGATCTTATTTGTCTGCCATAGATTGGAAAATTAAAAAAAAAAAATCTTTGTCATTATTCAAAGTGTCTTTAACATTACCTAGCAACTGAGGATATCACTGTAAGTGTATTGATAAGATCAGGTCTATACCTGTTGGCGGATAACTAAGGAATTTTAGCCAAGGAAAAGATTTGAGATGGCAGAGTTTAAGAGGATCATTGTAGTGCAAAGTGAAGGATGCCTGAAGACAAAAACAAAAAACAAAAAAACAAAACTAATGCAAAGATTAGTATTTAAGGTTGGAGATGAGAGCCTGGTTCAAGATGATAGTAGAGTAGAAAGGGTGGAAATAAGACTTGAGAGATATTATTAATAAAAAAAATATATCAATAGGCCTGGACCAATTGTGTCAAGGTGTATTGCCATATTGTTAAATAAAACAAATAATATAAAGGATATTCCTCTAGAATATAATGAACTTTGTGACTCTTTAGGAGTCACAGGCCTTCAATAAAATAAAATGAATAAATCTTACATGTATATGTAAGACCCATAATCTCAATCATATACTTAGTATTCTTAAAATGTTCAACTTTGCTCTTACAAAGTTTTCACAGGAAAAAAATGAGTCCATATTTTATGAGATACTTATAATCTGCGTATCATTTTTAAAGAGAGAAAAATAATAGTTATATTATTTTTAATTGTGGTAGAAAAGGAATAGTTACAGAAAGAAAAATATTGTTTTATGTCTGAGGGAAAAAATGGATGGAACTGACTGTACAGAAATGTCAATTTTAGTTTTTATTTTCTTCTATTGATAATGACTTACCAATAATTACAAAAGCTAGCAAAAATTTTAGGAACATAATTTTTGTCTAACCAAACCAATTTTTAAAATAAACACAACCAATGCATTTACCAACAAAGTGATGGTCTTTCCTATAGTCTGTTAGTACATGTTTAGCATACACAAATTCCAAAGATAATTAAGTTCATAACAAAAAGATATCTCAAAATCTAAATGCAACTATTCCAGTACAGTATCAGAATATGAGATGATTACTATTATATAAGTAGTCTTTATCAATCAACTTATTTGACAATATTTTCAAGTTTATAAGCTAAGGGTCATCTAAGTAAAATTCTTCAGTGGTTACCTTGAAGGTCAGAATCAATTGTATTATTTTTTCTACATCTTTTAATACAGACTGACAAATTAGTGACTTGACTGGGATAAGTAGAAATATGTGTGATTCCAGCTATTTTCAAAATGGACTTTATTATTGGATGATTTCATTCATAGATGACATAGATATTTTGAGATATAAAGAAATGTTCATTAAAAAATAGAGACAAAGGGGGCAGTCTGTTAAGTGTCTGCCTTTGGCTCAGGTCATGATCACAGGGTCCTGGAATCAAGCTCCACATGGAGCTCCCAGCTCAGCCAGGAGTTTGCTTCTCCCTCTGCATCTCTCTCTCTCAAATAAGTTTTTAGAAAAAAAAATAGAAATGAAAGGGACGCCACCTGGGTTGCTCAGTTGGTCAAGCCTCTGACTCTTGATTTCAGCTCAGGCCATGATCTCAGGTTCCTGAGATAGAGCCCTGTGATGGGCTTTGCACTCGGTGGGGATTCTGCTTGGAGATTCTCTCCCTCTGTCCCTTCCCCAACTCATGCACTCTCTCTCTCATGTGCACACTAAATTAAATTAATTAATTAAAAGTAGATATAATAAATCTATAAAATAGATATGATGAAAATGGTAGCAGTAGTTTGAATTGTAGATATAACTCTTCAGGTTCATTGTTTATATAGGATGTTTTATTCCTGGCTTTTATATAGTCTTACATATTAAGATAGTTTATATAGAATTATGCCAGGTTTAATGAAATGGAGATTCTATTACTGTGAATGGTGTGTGTGTGTGTGTGTGTGTGTGTGTGGTATATTTAATGCCATTTTTTATTCATACTGTCATGTCAGCTCATTTCATTACACCATAAACCTAGTTTAGATGACAAACGCCTTTATTTTTTATTTTATTTTGCTTTTTTTATTTTTTATTTTTTTTTAATTTGAGTATAGTTGACACACAACGTTTTTTTAATTCCAGGTATACAACTGAAGGGAAGGAAAAATTCTGCTCTAGCCTCAAGATCTTCCAGGTGGATTAAGAATTAAATGTACATGAGACAGATTAACAGGAGAAAAAAAAAAAGTTTTATGATGTGTGCACAGAGACCCAGCTATGAACTTGACACTTAAGAAATGACCAAGGCATGCAGTTTTTATGCTTTTTAGAAAAAGAAACAATAATTCTGTGAATAACTGACAGGGCATGGGAAACTTAACTTCGGAAGCTTCACTTCATAAGGAATTCTAAACAGAACCTGGGCTGGGGTAGTAAATTAGTAAAAAGTAATGAGGGTTTTTTTTGTACAACCTCCTCAGCTCTAAATTTCCCGTACCTGGTGCTAAGGATGTCTCTATACCAACTGGTATAGGAAGGATACATTTCACACGGGAGATTTATTTATTGTTTTCAGGTGGATAGAGCAAAGTTTGAGTGTCCTTCCCACATAGGCTATTGCTTCAGTAACTTTTATTTAAAATAATCAATGTGCCAGATTGGCACATTTTGGGGCAGCCTGCTTTTGGCCCCTACACAACATAGTGATTCAACAACTCTGCAGGTTATGCTAGGATAACATATACATTTAATGTACATTGTAGTTAGATTCACTTCCCATAGTTTTGACCCCCAACTATAAAAATAAATAAATTAAATAAAGGAACACAGTTTCAGTAATTCATTTGAACCCATTTCCTCATAATTCACCTATATAAAGTTCAAATATATTTTGGTGCCTAGGTAACTATTCAAGTTTGCAGCCACTTCCTGTCTCTTACTGTCCAACATCTTCAGTTAGCATCATTTTCATACTTTTGAAATCTTCTAATAGTAATGAATCCCCAAAGGGATCTGGTCAATCTCCTTTCTCCCAGGAAGCTCCCTATTTTTTCCTCTAAGTTACACACCAGTAACTGTTTGGATAAGAGTTTTGATAAAAGACTGTCTTTGAAAGGGCACAAAAAGCATTCTGTAACATCTTCCCCTTCTTACAAAACAGTGTATATTACTTGTCTTACATTTACGTAACTTACAGGGGCTCATAATTGGTCCTACTCCAAAGAAGCTGGCTGAATGTCTATACTTTTTTTTTTTTTTAAGATTTTATTTATTTATTTGACAGAGAGAGAGACAGCGAGAGAGGGAACACAAGCAGGGGGAGTGGGAGAGGGAGAAGCAGGCTTCCCGCTGAGCAGGGAGCCCGATGCGGGGCTCGATCCCAGGACTCTGGGATCATGACCTGAGCGGAAGGCAGCCGCTTAACGACTGAGCCACCCAGGCGCCCCGGATGTCTATACTTCTATATGGAAGACGTAAGTAAAAGTTGGTGGCAATCCAAAAGCAGAGAATTTTTCAATAACTAAATGAAACTTAAAACTTTAATTTTTCCCTCATCAGAACACTTAGCTACATATAATTCCCAACGGATAAATTCTGGAGGTTAGGCTAAAGATTCAAATATCAATTAGATCATTTGCAGATTATTTTGTTTTTAGGTCTGATTTGCCTTTTAATTCTGATGACAGAAAAGGACCCTCATCAATCTAGATAATTAAGTGTGGGAGGGGCGACGGGGTGGGACATGAGGAAGAGAAACCTATGTGGCTAAGTTTACACTGTTTGATGTGTAAGGATAGTTGATTTTTAGTCCATATACTGGGGGAATTTGCTTGCACTAGACTGGTTTCTGACACAGTATCTCTTACATTATTGAGCTACAGTCAATAAGTGTGTGTTTTCTTTTATCTGTATTGTACCTAAGCCATTTGTATATTCTAGTCTACTGGGGAAAGGAAATTGACACCAATAAGATATAGTCTGTAAATAAATCCATGCAAAAAAAGTTAAGGCATCATTAAGTATGATTTCTCTTTATATAGTGACCAGACCACATATAAGGAACAAAGCAACAAACCTAAAATTGCCAAAGGCAAAAAGAAAAGTAAACTATTCGAATTTTTACATTCTAATTGCCAACACAAAAAGCTAGACGAATAAACATTCTCTTGGGCATAAGCCACAATGTCCTTTGTTTTCAGCAAAATGTGAAATTTTCCTATTTATGCTACAATAGAATAAAACAAATTGCTGTCTTCACAAAATTACACTTGGGACAAGCATTGAATCATTTTTTTTTATATTCTTTTTGTTTTTTAACTAGTAACTATTCCAGAACTTTTGATATCAATTCATTTCTATGATCTTTGTCTATAATATGATATGTATGATTTATTTTGCTTATCTTAATTTGACACCTCTTATTATTATGGCAATTTATCCTTTTTGTTTTTCTGATTTGCCACAAAGAAATAATTGTACATTTTCTTTAATCTTAGTTGCCATAAACACATCATCATTCCCTTAGCCTTAGGTGTTAAGTCTTTCTAAAATCTCTTAGGGCCCGATTTTGGTCCTACTACTTAGGATACACTCTTCAATGTTGACTTTTTTGCAGTAGAGGCTGATATAATTCTTCCAATAAGAGATGAAACTTTCTGGACTTCTTCCTTAGTACTTAGACATTAGCAACCTTTACAAGACCATATGGTGCAGATGGCCATCCTATTTCATCTGGCACCTTCCCAAATTCAGTCCAAATTTAATACCAAATTATTCAAAGCCAACTGATAGCAAGGAGTTAATCAGCCTTATTTTTAATAACAACTGGTGTGTAGCTATAGATAAATTTAGAAATGTGATTATTGAGTGAAAGATGAATATATTTTTTGTTGTATCTGAGGTAATACATTAATATTTTCTAAATTATTATATGTGGGAGCTATAATAATATCAAGTTTTTTTTCTTTTTAGAAAGTAACATTCATTATCACAAACTAAAACCATAGGGCTTTACATCAAAAGCAAATATCTAAAATCTTTAATTAAAAAATATAAAATAACACTATGTAAAGCCTATGGTAAACAATGACTGGTTTGTGAAACATAATATTGGAAAAATACTAGAATGATGAAATTTGGGATAAAATAAAACATGTGTTGTTTCATTCAGATTTTGACAAACTTATTCAAACTATCATTTATTATCATTAAGTTATGCCCACAAATAGGCTCATCTTTTAACTATATATATACATATATATTTATATATATTTTATAATTATATATTTAATAAATTATTAATAAAACAATAAATATTTACATAGAATTAAATTCTTAAACTGTTAACAAAATCTTAAAATATAATAGATATTGATTAAACACCTACTATGTTCAAAAAATTGTGCTAGAGCTGGAAATACAATAATGACCAAAAAGTTTTCATTTTCAAGGAAATCACAGTGTAATGGATAACACAGATGGATAAATGACTAATGGCAAAATAATCCAATATACGGAGTGCTACAATAGCAATTTTAACAATATGTTGTAGATATAGAGAAAAGTAGCATTTATTTCTGGCTAAGAAAATGAGGGAAGGCCTGACAAAAGGGAAGATAAGAGCTAGTTTTCATTGAATCCAAATATCCTAACTGCCAAGAATATTAAATTGGAAAGAAAAGGTACAAAGAAAGTTATGAACAAAGTATACTGCCCTGCACATAAGTTAGCAGAGGGCAGTAGAAATAATGTTGGTAAATGTCATAGTATCAAGATTTTGACTAAGCTATCCCATGGTATTGCTGCCTCAGCATCCATTTTGTTTGGCCAAGTGGGCTGCTGGGAACCTAAAACTGTCATTAGTATCTCATGCAAGTGCATGTTCTATATAACAATCCTCAGAATCACAAGGAAATATAAGTTCCTGCAATGGCCCTTGTGATAAACAGTCTCTCTCACCCCCCCAGGGCTTTCTCCTTGTGTGTCCCTTAGATAAGACCTTACCAAAGCAGAGCTTACCAAAACCCCACCTTTTTGGGGTTTGAATTGACCAATCTAGGCTTAGCCTAGGAATCCCAAAAAATTTGACCAACAGACCCTAATAAAGTCATGTACCCCAGATCCTGTGGCCGGCACCCTGCCTTGACCTCCCCTTGTGGACCCTTGAAGCATGCCTTGTGTTTCCTCCAAGACTTGTGAGTAATAAACGTCTCTATTTCGATTCTCTTGTGGTCTTTTATTCAAGCTTGGCTTACCATCCGATTCCCTGGGCTCTACTTAACAAGTGTTAATTTAAGAGAGTCACAACACACAGAAAAGGAAGGTTGGAACATTTTGTAAAAGATCTTTTATCTCATTGTAGAGGGTTTATGTTTTATCTTTGAAAACAGCAATTGAACTAAGGTCCTCAAACAGTAGCATGACATGGTGAAATTCCATTTTCCACAAGAAAACTTGTTGTTCTGTGGAAGAGGGAAAGAAGACAGTAGAAATACTTAAAAGGACAAAGTAAGATAGTAATATAATAGAGAATGTTGGTAAAGTAGAAAAATAATGCAAAATTGGAAACAAAGGTGAAGAGAAATATTCAAGAGCTTCCCTCCCCACCTTTAGTAAAAGATAGAATACTTGGTGCTTGTTGCACATGAAAAGAGAGAAAAAGAAAGCATCTGTGTTTTCCAGGTTGGGGGTGATCTGTGATGGAATTTATACTGGAAACATCTCTGACTTTATTTACTGCACTGGATAACTGATATTTTTTTTTCTCTGATATTGTTCTAGTTAAAATAATGGTAAGTCAAGTCCTGATTTTCCATAAATGTTGTCTTGTTGTCACTGTCCAAGAACTAGCCTTAGGTTCTATACTATCTGATGAAGAATGATTGCCAAAATATTTAAGGTACTTCTACAAATCAATAGCAAAAAGAAAAAGAAAAAGTAAATAAAACATGGACAAATGACCTGAATGAACATTTCTCCATAGAAGACATATAAATGGTCAACACTCATATGAAAAGATGATCAACATTGCTAATCATCAGGGATATGTAAATCAAAACCACAATGAGATATTACCTCACACCTGTTAAGATGGCCATTATAAAAAACAAAACTAAACAAGAAGCAAGTGTTGGTGAGGATATGGAGAAATTGAAAAACTTACATACTATTGGTGGGAATGTAAATGGTACAGCCATTATGGAAAATAGTATGGAAATTCCTTCAAAAAATTAAAAGTAATATTACCATATGATACAGCAATCCAACTTCTGAGTATTTTTATGAAATAACAGAAATCAGGATCTCCAAGAGATATCTTCAGTCCCATGTTCATTGCAGCATTGTTCATAATAACTAAAATGAGAAACAACCTAAATACTTATTGATGGATGAATGGATAAAAAATAATGTGGCATTTACATACAATGGCATTGTATGCAGCCTTAAAAAAAAAGGGAAATTCTGCAACATGCAACAACATGCATAAACCTGGAGGATATTATGCTAGGTGAAATAAGCCACTCATGGGAGAATATATACTGTTTGATTCCACTTATACAAGATATCTAAAAAAGCCAAACTCACAGAAGCATAAAATAGATTGGTGGTTACCAGAGGTTAGGGATGGGGAAATGGGAAGTTGCTAATTAACAGGTTTAAAATTTCAGTTACACAAGATGATTAACTTCTAGAGATCTGTACAACATTGTGCCTACAGTTAACAATATTGTACACTTAAAATGTTATTGAAAGGGTTAATCTCATGTTATATGTTCTTACTACAATAAAATGACACTTTCCATTTTATCCTATATTTATCTTATAGTAATGTAGAGTTAGGTTTTTGTTCTTGGTATGAATAAATTAAATTTCATGAAACTGTGATGCATTGACTTTAACATGTAAAATATTAGAGAAGTACACATTCTTAAACATAATACTGTCTTAAAAGATAGTAGGTAATTCAAATTTCTTTCCATCAATACATATGTTCTGTTGTCAAAGAGAAAACACTTAGAGACACCTGGGTGGTTCAGTCAGTTAAGCATCTGCCTTCGGCTCAGGTCATGATCCCAGGGTCCTGGGATTGAGTCTCATGTTGGCCTCCCTGCTCAGCAAGAGTCTATTTCTCCCTCTCCCTCTGCCCCTCCACCCCACTTGTGCTCTCTTTCTCTCACTCTCTCTCAAATAAATAAATAAAATCTCAAAGAGAAAACACTTAGAACTTTTATCATCTTAAGTGGCTTTCTCCTACAACTCTCAATCAACATAATACCCTGATTTCAAGTGATAATTTAAAGATGAGTTTTCAGTCTTGACAGAATCTATTACAATTTTCTGGGATATTAAGAAAAATAGCAACTCTATCTAATTGTACCAAAGATTGTGACCACAGTCTTCACAATTTCTTTATGGTCAAAGAAGACCCTAACTTTTAACTTGCCTTGCCTTTGTTCTGGCTTAGATTCTATCAATACTTATATGAATATAAAATCTTTCTCTCTTTTTCTCTCTCACTGGCTATATTGTCCCTATTATCTAAAATTAACCCTGTTAACCTAATGCTAATTACTATATGACATTAGTTTGGCCTTACTCATTGTACTATCATCACCTAAACTAATATACAAATGGATTTTATTTACCAAAAAAGAGGGAAAATATTGAAATGGGGGGAAATAAATCCATTGAACTTTGACTCTAACTTTTTCCACTTTCAATTGAAATTTTGAAAGTGAGTAGGAGAGAGAGAAAGCTATATTTTCCCATTCTAAATGTATTTGAAAAAAGTATGACTTTTATTTTTTTTTAATATTTATTTATTTATTTGAGAGAGACAGAGTGAGCAGGGGGAGGGGCAGAAGGAGAGGGAAACAAGTAGACTCCCCGCTGAGTGGGGAGCCCAATGCAGAGCTCGATTACAGGACCCTGAGATCATGATCTGAGCTGAAATCAAGAGTTGGATGCTTAACCATGTGAGCCACCCAGGTGCCCCGAAGTATGACTTTTATAAACACCACACTGATTATTAATAGAGAAATGGCTATTGTTTGAACTTTCCTTACTAAGAGGCAGAAAGCCTATTATGAAAGAAGATATTTTTTTAAGATTTATTTTTATTAGAGAGAGAGCACAAGTGGGAGGGGCAGAGGGAGAGGGAGAGAGAATCTCAAGCAGACTCCACGCTAAGCATGGAGCCCAACATGGGGCCACCCAGGCGCCCCATGAAAAAAATAATATTTAAAGCCAGTGTAAGACTTAATAATTTTGGCTCATATAGACCTGCTGTAAAATTTAAATGTAAAAATAGGAAATATTGTGAATAATATTGACTTCATGTAGTTCTAGAAACTTGTAACAGATATCAACATTTTGGGCTTTGTTTCGTATATTTTTTAATTAAAAATGTGATTTTTTTAATCACATCCACATCCCTTAGGCACCGTTTCCATGCAAGTAGATTTTAAACCCAAAGCTTGTTTAGGGCCATAGCAACAGAGCTGTTCCATCAGCATCAGCACAACCCAAGAGACATTTCTATACACAAACCAGGATTACTATTTACTCTTCCTGTGTAAGCACTATGGGAGTTGAATGCTTTAACCATTCTCATTGACTCCTATCTGACCACATATGAAACACATATTGCTGATATACAGTTGACAAGGGCTTTGATTCTTCCCTTTATTGATTCTTGAGGTATAATTTTTATTGACCCATTAAGAATAATGGATGATAGTTTTTAAAATCATTAAAAGGATAGAATATAAGACAATTATAAAGGCAATAACATCAGTAATGACTCAACAAGCTCAAAATAAGAAAAATAACTGATTACAAGTGAAGACAATATTATAAAACATAGAATTAGCTCAATATTTGTAATTTAGTTTTAACACAGTATTACCCTTATGGCAAGGATGTTATTAAGAAAATTATGGTTTTTAATTTATGTTGTGTTTAGTTGTAAATTTTTTTGTTATCCATAAAGAATCATGAACTATAAAATCAAAGAAAGCATATTTAGCTTTACATTTGTGAATACTTAAGATATACTATAAAAAATAAATTATACAAAGAATATAAGAATATCTTTCTACTAGAACGCTACGCAACATTTATTTAAAAAAAAATAAAAATCGGGGCACCTTGGTGGCTCAGTTGTTAAGCGTCTGCCTTCGGCTCAGGTCACGATCTCGGGGTGCTGGGATTGAGCCCCGCATCGGGCTCCCTGCTTGGCAGGGGGGCCTGCTTCTCCCTCTCCCACTCCCCCTGCTTGTGTTCCCTCTCTAGCTGTGACTCTCTCTGTCAAATAAATAAATAAAATCTTTAAAAAAAAAAAATCCTTCAATGGCTGTTATTATAAGGGTATAGCAGCAGTTTTCTTTTTTCCTTACTCTCCTGGAGTGATACACCAAAGTCTTCCATTATACTCTGTATGAATTACCTGCATTATCTGTTATGTATTATGAAAACTGAGGCACTTTAGGGGGTGGAGCAAGATGGCGGAGGAGTAGGAGACCTGGATTTCGTCTCCTATCAGGAATTCAGCTGGATAGGGATCACACCATTCGGAACACCTACAAACTCAACAGGAGATCGAAGAAAAGAAGAGCAACAACTCTCTCATCAGAAAAGCGACCACTTTCTGGAAGGTAGGACGTGCAGAGAAGTGAATCCGAGGCGATATTCGGGAGGATAGACGGTGGGGGAGGGACCTCTGTCAGCTGCTTCTGGCAAATGATAGAACCACGGAGCACCAAATTGGAACTTTTAAAAGTCTGCTCCACTGAGGGACGTCACTCCGGTGGCTAAGAGGGGGGTGGAAACCTCGCGGGACAGTGTGGTCTCAGGACCCTCGGGGTCACAGAAAGACCAGGGGTGCCTGAGTGTGGCAGAGCTCCCAGGTAACGGAGCAGGGAAGCCGGCTGTAGAGGCGGAGCCCAGGTATGGGCTCTCAGCTCGGGGTTGTCATAAACCGTGATCTGTGGCACAGTTGGGCCACTGCTCTTCCAGCAGGGACCCAACAAGCAACAGATCTGGGGAGATTCAACTTCCTCCCCCGGGAGGAGTGGCACGGGAGTGCACCACAAGGAACTGCTAGGTTTGGAGACTCCACCCGGGGTCAGATCCAGAGATAGAAACACGCGGTCACAGGCCGGGTGAGCACGGAGTGTGGCCGGAGAATGGGGAGCCGGGAGTGACTGACTGCTTTTTTCTGGGGGTTCACTGAGGAGCGGGGCCCAAGTTCTCGGCTCCTCCGGGGCGGAGATTGGAAGGCCGTCATTTTCACTCTCTGCCTCCAAAGCTGTACGGAAAGCTCACAGGGAACAAAAGCTCTGGAGAGCAACCCTAGCAGATTAATTAACCCGGACCGGGCAAGGGCGGGGCAATTCCGCCTCTGGCAAAGACATTTGGAAACCACGGCAACAGGCCCCTCCCCCAGAAGATCAGTGAGAACAGCCAGCCAAGACCAAGTTTACCGATCAATGAGAACGGCAGAACTCCAGTGCTAGGGGAAACTACACATAGAATTCATGGCTTTTTTACCATGATTCTTTAGTCTTTCAAAGTTAATTTTTTTTTTAACTGTCT
>NW_028058117.1:0-14832 GCF_054177405.1 Leptonychotes weddellii
CCACTAAGAACTTTTAATAGGTGAGAGAACTTAATATATTTCTGAGGTATAAGAAAACTGAATGCAACCAACTTTGATAGGATAGAGAGAAATATCTGTTAAAGGACTGTAATAGAGTACAAACATGTATATTAACCCTTTATTTGAAACAAATCAAGTAATTCAAGAAAAATTGCAGAGAGAAAAATCCAATCAACCGTCACTAATATCAGAACAGGCAAAACAGTATTCTGATAGAGAAGATGCTTTGTTATATTCACATTTGATAGCTAAACTCAAATTTACATTTGATCTGGTAATAATACTGAGACTCATTAATGGCTGCTATATTCCAATTTGATATTTATTTATTTATTTATTTTTAAAGATTTTATTTATTTATTTGACAGAGAAAGAGAGAGCACAGAGAGAGGGAGAAATAGACTCCCAACTCAGCAGAGAGCCCTACACGGGGCTCGATCCCAGGACCTGGAGATCATGACCTTAGCCAAAGGCAGACGCTTAACCTTTCTGAGCCACCCAGGTGCCCCCCCCATTTGATATTTAAATACTAAATCCAATATTTTACCAGATCACTAAATTTTCACTACATTTTACTTAAAATCAACATCAGGGATACTTATTATAATAAATTATAAAATTTCTTTCTTTTTTTCTCCTATACCTCTTTTTTCTTGATTTTATTTGTGATTTATGTAAAAGATGCATTTAATATTTATAAAAAATAAAATGATAAATTATGATATATAGAGAATTAATGATTAAAATTTCTCATTTCATTGTGTTAAGGGCCTGAATACTTAATTATTCCCTATTAATATTGGATGACCAAAGCTGATTTTTATCACTGACAAGAACCCAAAAACTATTTTGTAGGGCAAATGATCAGAGAGGTGGTACCATAATTGATTAATAAAACCACCTGATGGTGTTGGTAATCATCAAAGATCTATGGGGATAATGATAAGATTGGTGTTAAAGTTGCTATAAAAAAAAGATAGTGCGCTTTATTAGAACAAACATTAAGTGTCTTGTTAATGCCCTCTGTCCCTTTCCAAAGATAAACATAAGGATTTCTTTTTTTTTTTAAGATCTTATGTATTTATTTATCTGAGAGAGAGTCAAGGGAGGAGCAGAGCAGGGAGGGAGAAGGAGGGGCAAAGGGTCTCAAGTAGATTCCACCCTGAGTAGGGAGCCAGATGCAGGTCTCCATCTTATGATCCTAAGATCATGACCTGAGCTGACACCAAGAGTCGGATGCCCAACCAACTGAGCCACCCAGGCACCCCAGAAAGATTTCTTTATAACATCTCTTCTCATAGTGTGGACCTGATAATGCACTTGTGCTCAAAGTGCACAGATCTCTGATGTGAGACCTAGTGGGAAATCTGTGTTTTTAACAAGCTCCCCAAGGTAACTCTTACGTGTACTATAGTTTACAAAAACATTTGCTGAGGGTCAATAGCACTGAATTTATTTATATATTTGATATAAGCAACAACAACAACAAAACAGCTAAACAGGGAATCATATGACAGGTTGTTTCATAACCTTAAATTTTAGTAGGGAAAGAAGGGCATACATTCTGATTGGAGTGGGCAAAAAGCCAAAATCATTAAAATTCTGACTGGATCCCTGCCTAATTTCTCAGTGACCTGGTCATATTTTAAGTAATTCATCAATCAAGAATAAATATTTAGTGAGAATGTACGGCATGCTCAAGGTGTGGTGTGATTTCTTCTGGTCCCGGGACATACGGACATATGTTATATTTGCATGATTGATTGTGCATGGTATCTCAGTATTTCTCCCCTCCATTGGCAGGATATAACCACTACTATATCCAAATTGCCCTCAACAGGCTAATTATGAAGGAGAGAAAAAAAAAAAAACCCAAACTAAATAAATGAGTCAGGTGTAGATATTAGGCAAATCCAATAGGACCACGCTGACTGCGGCTGAGGTTTCAAATCAGTTCTGTGATGAATACTGATAGCCTGAGCTTCGACAGCATTCTCTGAGGTTTTATCACAGTGACTAAACCATCTATTTTAAATTATATTGATTTTTTAAAAACATTTACTGTATAGACTAATTGAAGTTTAAAAAGCAAAGGATTTGGAATCCAATAATCTGGGTTCAAGTTCGACCGAGCTTCTCTTACATGTCACATTTAAAATGTGGATAATTATGGGTTCCTTAGAGGACTGCTTGGACAATGAGAAGAAAATGCATTATTATATCAGGTGGTGAGAGGATCTTGATGCTGTGAAGGGCTATACAAATATTATTTAAAACAATCAACTACTCATTTCGGATAGACCCATGACAAGACTAAAGTTTAAAGCTTGTCCCTTACACTAAGATTTTGATAACACATCTTGTAAACACCATAGGAAGTCAGAAATTGGCAGGATTTTTGGCTCAACATGTAGGGATTTTCTGAGGAGAGACACAGGGCTAAGATCCAATTAGGGTTGAGAATACCCAGCAAAAAACAGGCGAGTGTGAGGCTAGAAATATCTTGTGGTGTTTCACCACCCTAAGCTACAATATGTCTATGGTCATTAATTATAGTGATTTCATCCATCGTTCTTGGTGTATTCTCTTGAATTCTCTATATTTATCTATTTAGTTGCTACCAGGTACTGTTTTGAGCAATTCACGTGCATTAGCTTATTTAGTCTTCACAGCATCAATCTGAGAAACACATTACATTTTATGAAGAAAGTAAACTCCATAACAAGAAGAAACTTGTCCATGGTTATACAGAAAGGAAAAGATGAAATCTGAATTTAAAACAAGACCATCTTTACTCCAGAACTCTCACTGTGAAGTGCCTCATTATAATTCCTCCTGGGGTTTTTAATTATTTTGAATGACATATTAAAAGATGTGTTAATTATGTTCTTTGTTTTCATTTTCATAAGTTTTATGTATTTTAAAATTCTTTCTATTGAAATATTTTTAACAATTCTAATTGGATTCCTTACACATTGGGTTCTAAGCTCTAGAATTGGTTCTCAGAAATAATTCATCCTGCCTTTAATATAGAAGAAGTGCATGATACATTTTCCATTTTATAATGTATTTTTAACACTTAAAACATTTTTCAATAATATGTCTGCATCTGCTTTCAGGGTTAAAGATGCCAGAGATTAACCCTCCCTGTGAACCTTAATCCTGTCCCCCAAAATAGCTATATAGGGCACAGGGAATATAATCAATGGTATTTTAATAGTGTTGTATGGTGACAGATGGTAGCTACACTTGCGATGAGCATAGCATTAACATTTAGAGAAGTTGAATCACTACGTTGTAGACCTGAAACTAATGTAACGTTGCATGTCAACTATACTCAAATTAGAAAAATACTAGAAAAAAGGCCATATAGGAAGGGAAAAAATTGTGAGACGTTTGCTTATCTGACAAGTCAAGAGAAATTAGTGATCCAAGATGGGGTAAAGGCCAGGCAAAGAGGAACAAGGAAACAAATGGGGGTGAGCTCTGCTTGTCATAACATTATAGACTCCAAGGATTAGTACACCAGAGGTAGCCCAGCCTCTTGAAATTAAATATGCATGTCTAGCCTGCAGTCTCAGTCACTCCCTTACAGCCAGTGGGTAGGATGGATAAATAGGATCCAGTGCGCTGGGAAGAAAATGATGTAATTGTCTAAATACGTCACAGAATATATTCTAAGTATTCTTTTTACAATATGGCTATTGACTTGAGTCCTGGTTCTGACATTTACTTGTTGAATGATCTAAAAAAAAGGTATTTATTGTCTATACTTAAGTTTCCTCATGAGTAAAAGGGGGCTTATAATAATATGTACTTCTTTAGGTTATTGAGACGGGCAAATGAGTTAATGCGTGCCAAATATATAAATAAAGAGAAAGATGCTTGCCCCATTGTAAGCACTCAGTAATTGCTAGCTATTGTTTTTATCACCTATTTTTGTCTATTCTGGTTCAGACCATACTGCATGGAAAGATAAACCTGACATGATACTGGGCACAAAGATGGTGGTCAGTAAATATCATTGAATTAAATAACACATTTAAACTTTCCTCCATGAAATTACTCAACTACTCATAAAATAGTAAATTCTCTCTATTGTAAGACATCCCATGCAGTTAAAAAGAATTCATAGATAATCCTTTTTTTTTTTAAAGATTTTATTTATTTATTTGAGAGAGAGAGAATGAGAGAGAGCACATGAGAGGGGGGAGGGTCAGAGGGAGAAGCAGACTCCCTGCTGAGCAGGGAGCCTGATGTGGGACTCGATCCAGGGACTCCAGGATCATGACCTGAGCCGAAGGCAGTCGCTTAACCAACTGAGCCACCCAGGCGCCTGATAATCCTATTCTTATGCTGGAAATATTTCCTTTGTTAAAGTCAAAGCTAACACTGACTATTATATATTTTCAGGCAAATACCACATCTGATGGTCTTCCAAGATATATGAATCTTTAGATTTCTAATAAAAGAGCTCTGATCAGAAGTAGAGATTTGGCTTTGGGCTGCTCTCTTCTGAAGGAATTCTGAGCTACTTGCTTGGCAAATCGTTACTAACGGAAGTGCTTGGTTAAGACATGATTTGTTGTCAGTAATAGGACAATCTTTCAAAGCAGGTCTCATAGATTTTTAAGCCACCAAATCATGATCAAGAAAAACTTTGTGTTTAATTGCATTCTCCCCACCTTCCCCAAACCCCACTCTCTTTCTCATAAATTGTATCCTACATTGCTATACTAGAGGGATTCCAAATAAAATCTCTTAAGAACTAAGAGTACAAGCAAGCTTGGTCTCATACTATCCAATCCAATTTTCCAGAAGTTTAAGCAAAAATGATACATTTGGAGTCATCTGTACCTCATACTCCAAATCTTGAGAAATGCACCCAGCACTTCTCTTTGTTATGTAAATATCATCCCCTTCTACCTGAAAGAGACAGCTTGAGTTTACTTGAATTCACCAGCTCTCCTCTAAGTGATAAGGAACAGTGCAAGGCTTGCATATGCTCAGTACCATTCGCTGGAGCTGCGAACACTGACAGGCTCCCAGCCCCCTCCCTGCCCCTGGTTGCCAGCAGAGTTGCTATAGCCAGTGTCTGTTGCTGTTTCACAAGCCTTCCTTCCGCTCCTTCTTTTTCCAGAAAGGCATTGTATTTCATGAAAGAAGCCTGGTCTGGCAGCAAGGGACACAAAAGGAGAAGGAGAACATAACAGCGTTCCAGCTTATTAGAAATAAACTAATAAGAACAGAGGTGCACTCGTGGTAGTGGAAAGCATCCTCTAGCCCAGGACTGAGCTATGCAACTTCCTCTGCTATCAGATTTACAGTCCCTCGTGCCAAGCCAAGACCTCGTCTATTAAGTTAAGATATTAGATTACGTGAATCCTTAAGTCTTTTCTCATTCAAAAATAACACTAATATGGAAATTAAATCAAACATTGGAGTTTTCAGGGAGAAAAGGAGTTTGCTGTGTCCAGAGTGCTATGTGGAAGTTAGAAGATAGACCAACATGTGAAAAATTTAGTTAAAATAACTTCATTTTATAAAGAATGAAACTCAAATGCAGAAGGTTAAGTGGGATAGGTTCAGGATTTGAACTAAGAGTAGCTAACTTCCAATCTCATGTTCTTTCGATAAAACCTCATCAAAACTTCCAATGGAATATTTCCAGGCATCATCTAGTAGCTTGTGGAAGGAGTAATTTAAGAATTTAAAAAAAAAAAAAAGAGAGAGAGACTTTTCAGAAGTCACAGAAATCAGCTTGTATTGTTTGTGTAACTCATCCTGTAGTCAGGTCTTAAAACATCCAAACCAGTAAGTGTAGGCTTTTGTAGGGCTGGTTTATTTCGCTCTAAATGGGAATGCTTATAAGAGAGGGGCTATAGGGGTGCCTGGGTGGCTCAGTCGGTTAAGCTTCTGCTTTAGCTCAGGTCATGATCTCGGGGTCCTGGGATCAAGCCCCATGTAGGGCTCCCTGCTCAATGGGGAGTCTGCTTCTCCCTTTGTCCCTCCCCCCACTTGTGCTTGCTCTCTCTCAATAAATAAATAAATAAATAAATAAATAAATAAATAAATAAATAAAATCTTAAAAAAAAAAAGGGGTTAGAGTAGATTTGTCCAATCCAACAGGTTATAAGTATAATACATGCCTCTTAAGATAAAGTCTGGATAAATTTTACCACTGGATAGTATTTTAAGTAAAGCCAATGATTATATTTTGAAACATTTCCTGTCCTTTGCCTCCAAATTTTAAGAATTTATTTAAGATAGTCATTCTACATGATTTTATCCCACAGTTTATTCACTTTAACGTTTTAACTCTCAGAGATTTTTCTCCAGTGCTTCAAATTTAGGAAATCTAGAATGACACTTTCCTACCAAACTTCTATCTTAGGCATCTGGACAGAACTAAAATCCCCAATTTAAATGGAACCACTGGAGATAATAACTGTGTCCTTCCATGGAGGTCAAGATATCCTTCTCCAAGTTTTCCTATGTGTAGGTCATGAAGTCCAGACAAGAAGCCAGTATTTATGTATTGCACCCAGTTTAGAGCTGTAGATCATTAATAGGTAGGTTGTTTTATCTTTAGCTGTACATATATAATGAATATGGCAGAAATATATAATTGAAATGGATCTGGTCAAGAGTAATGAGATATCAGGTAAGAAGGAGACAAGGCCAAATAAATGAAGAAATTATCAAATAAAGGGCAATACTCAAACTTATTTTTATTCTCTCAGCATGGGGTAAACCATTTCCTGGTAGATGAACTATATCTGTCAGTTTAGGCTCAACAATGCTGCTGTAGCAGACAACGCTAAAATCTCAGTGACTCACAACAAAATTGTATTTCTCTCTGAAGTTATATGTCTATCATAAATTGTCTCTGACTCTGTTTCATGTTGTCTTACTCCAGTATTCAGGCTTCCAGAGGAGCCCTAATTTAGAATATTACCAATCTCATGTAGAAAACGTAAGTCAGATCTAATACAGAAAGAATTTGTAGAAAATGAGTGTCAATATTTTCTCTTAAACCTCACTAATAATTGATTGGCCAAACTAAGTTATGTGTTCAGGCTTGAGACCCATTGAGAGCTGAGATTATACTCCAAAGAGAGGACCACTACAAAGAACAATGCTCACAAAGGGGCAACGAGTATGTTGAACCATGATGAAACTCACTACATTGTCCTATATGCCAGAGAAGGGATGACTTAGAGTTGAATATAACATGCAGCCTCATATCACCTCCCAATAAAAATAATTATGAAAGTACATACCTCTCCTCAAAAAAAAAAAAAAAAGAATTGAGAGTGACTGCCAACCAAATGCCAGACTCTTGATTGATGGAGCTATACTGAGGAGTAAACCAAGGAGATAACCAAGTGTGTGTAGTGTGACCATCTGTCGCAGTTTTCCAGCGACAATATCCTTTTAGTTCCTAAAGTGTCCTGAGGTTGTATTTTTAAACATATTTATAATGAAATATTGACCAAAAAAAGTCTCTCAGATTGATGTTCAACTATGTTGTCATTCATAAGGATATACGATACCTCTCTCTACATGTTTATGCCTCAGAAATACAGGTCCTAAAACTATCAGGGAATAGAAAACCACCTGTTTATTCTGAGATGATGTCCATAACAGTCTGGAAAGGCTCTTTACCCACACATCCATGCTTTAGTAACTTTCTGCATTTGGGTAGAAACAACTAAACAAAATTGAATTGTCACTATTAAACCAAGCAGAAGTAAGGCGAAGTGATCTAAAATGGCATGTAAATCCAAGTGAATAAAGAAGGAATCTGTGGAAATTGTCATTTATTATGTCCTTCCTCTAGTGTGAGTACAACAGAGCCAGGTGGTGGGCTGGTAAAAGAGCGAAAAATAAGACCTTTTCACAAAAGATGAGTAAAGTGGCACAACTTCTTTTAAAGCACAATTTGTTGATATTAATTCAAATGCTAAACAATGTACATGTTACTTATTTCAGCAGTTTTTCTTCTAGAAACTCATGCTAAGGAAATAATCATAGCTATAAGCAAAGAAGTATTGAGGCAATTATTTTCTATACCATTTTTAGAACACTTACAAGGCACTAAGCACAGAACTAAGCGCTTTGCATGCATTTTTTATTTAATACTGACAAAAATGGAAGGAAGTCTGAATGATCATCCCCTTTTCCAGGAAATAGAACTGTGATCTAAGGATTTTTAAAGAAACTTATCCCATAAACAGAAGTGGAAGAATAAACATTTGAATCCAGATATGTCAATCTGGATAGGTTAGAAGAGCTTCCCATGCTTTTCTCAAAAAATTGGAAACTATCTAAATAAGGAGAAATTAACCACCTATTACTTAAATTGTAGTTCAAATATTCATTGAAGAGAACATAATCAGTCATATATATATATAATGGAGTCCCAGAAAGAGATGGGGGGGGAGAGAAAGGGTCAGAGAGAATATATGAAGAAATAATGGCTAAAAACTCTCCATATTTGATAAACCTCACATCAAAGAAGCTCAACAAATTCCAACAAGAATAAACTAAAAAAGATCTACACCAAAACACATCAAAATCAGATTGTCAAAAACCAAAAATAAAATGAGAATCCTGAAAACAGCAGGAGAGGAGTGACTCATCATGTACAAGTGGTCCTCAATAAGATTAACAGAAGAAAGTGAGAAGGCAGTTTTAAATTGCTGAAAGAATAAACTGTCAGCCAAGATTTCTATATCCAGCAAAACTCCCTTCAAAAAATGAAGAGGAGAGTAAGACTTTACAAGATAAATAAGAATGAAGTTGGATTCCTACTTTACATCATATACAAAAAATTCTCTCAAAATGAGTCAAATACCCAAATATAAAAACTAAAACTATGAAACTCTTAGAAGAGAACAGAGGGGTAAATCTTCATGTCCTTAGATTTGGCAATGGATTCTTAGATATGACACCAAAGACTGGGCAACAAAAGAAAAAAATAAATTGGACTTTATCAAAATTAAAAATTTTTATGCATCAAATGACATCATCAAGAAAGTGGAAAAACAACCTACAGAATGGGAGGAAATATTTGCAAAGCACATATCTGATAAAGGTCTAGTATCTGGAATACAAAAAGAACCCTTATAACTCAACAACAGAAGAGACAACTCAAAAAATGGGCAAAAGACTTAAATAGACATTTCTCCAAAGAAGATCTACAATAGCCCATAGCACATGAAAACATGTTCAGTATTAGCAGTCAATAGGGGAATGCAAATCAAATCACAATGAGATATCACTTCACACTCACTAGGATAACTACAATTTTTTAAAATTGAAACTAACAAGTATTCACAAGGATATAGAAAGATCAAAACCTTTGAACATTGCAGGTGGGTGTATAAAATAGTGCAGCCACTAACAAAACAGTTTGGTAGTTCCTCAAAAAGTTAAATACAGAATTACTATATGACCCAGCAATTCTCATTCTAGATATATATCCCTAAAAATAAGTACTCATTTACTTGCACATAAATATTCATAGCAGCATTATTTGCAGTAACTAAAAAGTGGTAACAACCCAAATGTTCATTACCTATTGAATAGATGAACAAAATGTGATATATACACAAAATGGAATGTTTTCAGCACAAAAAAATGAAGTAATGATATGTGTTAATACATGGATATACCTCAAAAGCATTCTAGTTGGAAGAAAAAGAAGTCAGACACAAAAGTAACATACTGTGTAATTACATTATATGAAATATTAAGAATATTCAGAAATATCAAGACCGAAAACAGCTAAGTGTTTTCTAGGGGGGAAAGGGTGGGGAATAGGAAGTGACTGCTTGATTGATAGGAGGTTTTTCTTTTGAGGTGATAAAAACATTTTGGACAAGACAGAGGGGGTGGTTGCACAGTATTGTGAATGTATCAAGTGCCACTGAATTGTATGCTCTTAAATGGTTGATTTTTCAGTTACATATATTTCACTTTAATTTTAGAAACACATCTTAAATATTTTATGACATGAAAAATTCTGAACATGCATATTGTTAACAGAATATGCATTAGGATGTAGTGTGTGTGTGAGTGTGTGTGTGTGTGTATTTGTGTATGTTTCTCAAATAGATTATATATCCTATTAAGGACAGAGTTTTTTAAAAATCTGTTTTATTCACTACTGTATTGCCGGGACTTGAACCTAGCATTAGTATGCACTCAAAAAACATTTGTTGAATGAATGAATAAGTCTATGATTAGGTAAAGGATAGAGAGAGAACAAAATGTTACTTCTCTCTATCACTCATGGAATTGTGGATGATTTTTATTTTCTTCAATTTGCTTATTTGCATTTTTCTAAGATTTAGTTCTTTTAAATAAATATGTGTAATTTTGTAACAAAAACTAACAACAATAACAAAACTCTTTAAAAAAAATGGGATGATTTTTAAATTAGGTTATCCTCAGAATTGACCCCCTTCCTATTCCAGTTTAAAAAAACAGACTTATTCTAGGTAAATATTTCATCAGAGCATGATGCAAGCCAGCCACTAAATCCTTAGGAAAAGACATTGAAAATAGTTTTCTTAGGACACTACTAAAAATGTCTTAGTGCTCCAAATAAGAAGCCGACATTTCTTTTTAGAAAAATGGAAAAACAAAAATCTAGTGATGAATAGCAAACATTTTTCCAGTAAAGAGATCTCTGATATTAAGAAAACAATAACAGAATTTGATGACCGTGTCATCATTGTGGGTGCAAATTGCTGAAAATATACAACAGGAAAAGCAAGGTCAACAGATATTAACATACAGTTTTTCAGAGCCCCAAGCAAGCAGATTAATGTGCTACTTAATAAAGTGCAAGCTTTTCAGAGGTGGCTGTTTAATGAACAATTATAGCACCCCAGATGTTAGAGAAAGAATTGAAGACAGCATAGTATTTTGGAACTCATAATGAGTCTGGATATAATGAAATCTACTTCAGTAATGAGATGACAATAGACCTAAAACATGGATCCTTGAAGCAGTGATGAGTTAACCTTTAAAAATCATTGTGAAATCTAGTTAAGAAAAAGAGGTGAAAGCTCAGATTCTTTAATCTCATTAATTGGAAACTTCCACTGCACACACTAAAAAATCAGTTTCATTATAACTGAAAGCCTCAACTATATAAGAAGAAAAATTGTTTTCGCCAGGATATTATTTGAAACTAAACTAGGGAATTTAAATTAAGAGGGAAAGAGCCTTAAACATTTATGGTCACTGGGAAAAAACAGAATAAAGCAACAGTCTGGACTGGTTTCATCTTATCAGAACTGACTTTTCAACTTTAGCTAGAGACTGTCATATTTCTTTTTTTTTTTTTTAATGAGTTTTATTTATTTTTTTAAAGATTTTATTTATTTATTTTTTAGAGAGTGAGCGAGAGAGAAACAGCATGAGAGGGGAGAGGGTCAGAGGGAGAAGCAGGCTCCCCGCTGAGCCGGGAGCCCGATGTGAGACTCGATCCCAGGACCCTGGGATCATGACCTGAGCCGAAGGCAGACGCTTAACCATCTGAGCCACCCAGGCGCCCGAGACTGTCATATTTCTAAGAGAATTCATTAATGATGTCTTTGGAATTCCAATAAAAATTCAAAGTGAGAAAATAACAGGAGCTCCCTGTCCATGATGAAAATCAGAGCCAATGTGTTTAATATGACATCATCTTGCCACGTCTATACTAAAGTGACCAACTACAATAGGAAAATCCAACATATATCCAGAGTTTTTAATTGAAAGCAATAGAAAAAAACTGGAATTTAATGAAAGGATATTAAATCACCCACAGAATGACCAAGCATCCTTGAGATCACACTTGGGAAGCAGCTGGAATCAAGGGCAACTATATACCATGAGGTCTACCCACTGCCATTATCAAGGAATGCTGGATGTTCTGGTTTGCTCTGTTGATACGGATGTACAGAATATAGGATACCACCATGTGCACCTCCTGCATCTGGAAAACTGATATTGCCGCCAACACCACCTTCACCAAAATGGAGTCTAGAGTGTTTCCATTTCTATGAATTGCAAACTCCCATTTCAAGGTCAGAGTGTCTGGGCTTAAACGTTAGGGCTTACATCCTTTATCTGCCCTTTTGCTGCAAGGGAGGCTGACTTCTCACTTTCTATAGGAAACAGAGGATTCTGGTTCCTATCAAGACAAACACAAAGGAAGTTCCCAAACATGTGATGATATTCCAATAATGGATTTGTAAAAATAATTAATATTACCTACGATCTCAAAATTTGGTTCAATATTAATATATATGTTTCTTGCATTTCAAAACGAAGGTCTTGCCTACCATAATGCAACTATCATGTATTGCAAGCAAAACATCTCACCTCATAACCTTGTAAGGAGACATCCAAAGTTATGTTATGTACCATGTCACATGATCTACCGATAATCGTGTTTCCTTACTTCTGCCTGAATACCATCTGTATACAGGCAGACTACTAAGTCATAATAGGAGCCAAACCCATTGTATACAACAATGGGTAAAATGAGGGAAACTGAAATATTTTCTCTGTCTCTCAACACAGACACACACACACATCCATACACATACGTGGGTAGCCAGAGAACGCATTCATATGATACACTAATTCTGTGACTTAATTCTGAACCTAGCTATGAAATGGATGTATTATTTCCCTTCTCTAGTAACAGCTGAAGGTTACTTTTATTCTCACCCAGCACTTCATATGGTCAGCAATCTGCCTACAGTGGGATGGCACACACCCCAGCTCTAACAGATCTGAACCTCAGTTCTAACAGGTTCTGCCTGTGTAGGGTTGCGGCAATCTTCTGTTACTCATTACTCTTGAACCTAGCAGTAAAAACATGTACCTTAGGGAATCCCCAGGGTGTCACTGGTACTCCTCCTTGACCACAGCATAGCAGCAAAACAGCAACTCAATTATCCCTTGATATTTAAGACCTATTACCTGGACAACATCATAACACTTTTTTTAAAGTATATTTATTAACTGACACAAAAAGAACAAAAATGGCCTGGTAGTAGTCTTACTCAGCTTTTAATTCAGGGGAAATATTGTCGTGTCCTTAATAGAAATATTTCTCCAGTAAACATTAAAATCTCTAAATAGAGCTCAGAACGGAAGCAAATATTTTACCAATAGACCTTCAGGGCTAATCATGAAATGTTTTACCCTATAGGTATCAGCCTTCCCCAGAAAGTCCTTCCCACATCCAGTAGATTTCAGGCTGGTGAAACTATTTTGATTCTTCCTTTTCTCTCAGATGAAAAAGGATATACGCACGCACCACAGGTACCCACATAATTTCTAATACTAGAGAAACGCAAAACCATGGTTGATAATGCAAGTGTTCAAACAGTCCTGGGTTAATTTTAGCCAAGCCAGTACTGGCAATGTGTTCTCGGGTGAGTCACTTAATATCTTTTAAGCTTCAGTTTTCTCATCTGTAAAATGGGGATAACACCAACTACACAGGGATGTTAATTTTTTTTTTCTTACCATAAGATAATATATGGGTAAAGTGCTTAGCACATTGCCTACTAATGTAAGTGAGTGTTTGATGCAGGGGCGTATTTATATAAGTATTTTGTAATCAGCACATCATAGCCACCAGTCATTCAGAACAGATTCAGACCTTGAGGCTAGAGCAGGATCTTGGGGGCCTGGCACTGGCCTGCATGAAGGTGGATACTGCGGAAGGTCAGCAGAGGGGTTGGGGCATCGGGAGCCACGTGGGGAGTTCCAGGGAAGCTGTGTGTTAGCAAACCATGCAGGAGTGTTTCAGCGATATGACTACTGACACAGCCGGTGTGTGGGCCTGCCCCAGAGATGAACAGTAGTCATGGAGGTGGTCAGGGCAATGGTGGTAGTTGTGATGAAACATTCCCTTAGTAAGCGTAAGTGCTCAGGTCATGATCCCGGGGTCCTGGGACGGAGCCCCGCATCGGGCTCCCTGCTCAGTGGGGAGCCTGCTTCTCCCTCTCCCTCTGCCCCTCCCTCTGCTCATGCTCTCTCTCACTCTCTCTCTCAAATACTTAAAATCTTTAAAAAAAAGAGAGAGAGATAAATTATGCAACACATGAAAAGACTCAGACTATGAGAAGTAAGAAAACAACAAAAAAAACCCCAAAAAACCACACCCCATCCGTAATGGGAGTATGGTAAAAAAGAGCAAAGTCATAAATTGAATGCAAATGATGTTCTTGAAATTTCAAAACACTACAGTTGTTCAGTAGCTTTTAACAGAATAAAAATGTGACTCATTATCCTTGGAAATAAGAACACTCTGTAATGTTTAGGTTTTTCTTTATGAAACAATTAATTTTTAAAGGAAGTTTAATTTTGTTTGTCAGGATTTTCTCCTAGCCAAATGGAAAACTCTTATCGAGAGTTAATTCTATTTCATTTTCTAGATTTGTGGGAAAAGAAAAGAGGAAAAAAATCAGCTTCTGAGACATATATTTTGCTGTACAGGAGAAAACAACACTCATAAGCAACTTTCAGTTTTACTTTTTCTGCATTTATATTTTATTTTTTATTTATTTTTTTAAATTTTTTTATTGTTATGTTAATCCCCATACATTACATCATTAGTTTTAGATGTAGTGTTCCATGATTCATTGTTCGTGCATAACACCCAGTGCTCCATGCAGAACGTGCCCTCCTCAATACCCATCACCAGGCTAACCCATCCTCCCACCCCCCTCCCCTCTAGAACCCTCAGTTTGTTTTTCAGAGTCCATCGTCTCTCATGGTTCGTCCACCCCT
>NW_028058118.1:0-8566 GCF_054177405.1 Leptonychotes weddellii
CAATGGAATATTACTTAGCCATCAGAAAGGATGAATACCCAACTTTTACACTGACATGGATGGAAATGGAGGAGATTATGCTAAGTGAAGTAAGTCAAGCAGAGAAAGTCAATTATCATATGGTTTCACTTATTTGTGGAACATAAGGAATAGCATGGAGGACATTAGGAGAAGGAAGGGAAAAATGAAGGGGGGGAAATCAGAGGGAGAGATGAACCATGAGAGACTATGGACTCTGAGAAACAAATTGAGGGTTTTAGAAGGGAGGAGAGTTGGGGGATGGGTTAGCCCAGTGATGGGTATTAAGGAGGGCACGTACTGCATGGAGCACTGGGTGTTATATGAAAACAATGAATCGTGGATCACCACATCAAAAACTAATGATGTATTGTATGGTGACTAACATAACATAATAGAATTAAATAAAAAAAAAGAAAGAAAAAAATGTGTTCTGGGGTTTCCAGGGGGGCCTAAAAGAATATCCAAGACAATGTCTCCATCTGACAAAGAGGAAATTTGAGAGGAAACAGGTTCAGCTGTGCTGAAGGACACTAGTGGAAAGGTTTAGGTTTGGAAATTTACCTCCTAACTCTGGGGTGATATTCCTTCCATATAAGGGTACTTATCAGCCTAATTAAGTATCTAACTTTTTAAAGGAGTCAGGCAATGGAAAGAAACAAAAAGCATCCAGATCAGCAAGGAAGAAGTCAAATTTTCACTCTTCGCAGACGACATGATAGTCTATGTAGAAAACACGAAAGACTCTGCCAAAAAATTGCTAGAACTGATACAGGAATTCAGCAAAGTCACAGGATATAAAATCAGTGCACAGAAGTCTGCTGCATTTCTATACACCAATAATTAAGCAGCAGAAAGAGAAATCAGGAATAGATCCCATTTACAATTGCATCAAAAACTCTAAGATACCTAGGAATAAACCTAACTAAATAGGTAAAAGAGCTCTATTCTGAAAACTATAGAACACTTATGAAAGAAATTGAGGAAGACACAAAGAAATGGAAAAACATTCCATGTTCATGGATTTGAAGAACAAATATTGTTAAAATGTCTATACTACCCAAAGCAATCTACACATTCAAAACAATCCCTATCAAAATACCACCAGCATTTTTCACAGAGCTGAAATAAGCAATTCTAAAATGTGTACGGAACCAGAAAAGACCCTGAATAGCCAAAGTAATGTTGAAAACGAAAACCAAAGCTGGAGGCATCACAATTCCAGACTTCAAGCTGTACTGCAAAGCTGTAATCATCAAGACAGGAATCTCCAATTTTTATATGATGCAGATAATCATGTACATAAACCTGTTATAATGCCTAGCATGTAAAAACAGGATGTATTTTAACCAGATGTGGGTATTATGTCTGAGGTCATGGGTCTTAACGTGTGCATTACGTGTATATTTGGAATTTACTTTGAGGCGCCGTTAGAGCTAGAGAGATCCCCAGTCATCTTCAGGAACAACCAGCACTGAGATCTAAGGGAGAGGACTGTGTACAGGTCTTTCAAGAAAGGTAGAGTATAAGAGCCCTGAAAAGGAGGAACAACAACAATATAGTTGGGGCATCAGATGCAAAGACAGACTCTCAAATGGGGGGGGGGGTCCTCCATTTTTGATGTGCTATATTGTAACTCATCTGTAAGTATTTGAATAGCTTACTCCAGGGAAACAAAAGCAAAATTTAATTACACAGGGCGAGAAAGCTGTTCCTGCCTTTTCTCTGCGTCTTGTAGGACACCTTATAGTACATGGAAGAACTTCTCTCGTTGGCCTCAAACACCCCAGATATTTCTGCAGCTTTGAGGCTCACTGATAGAACACTGAGCCCCTAAATTCAGAAGGGGTAAAGAACTATAAGTCAGAATTGATCTACACAGTTGGTTAGGTCCCTTGTGAAAATAACTATTAGAAGTAATATTGTCTGGCATTATTTTATTTTTGACACCTTTATATCTGAAATAGTATCTTGAAATCCTAAATCTGAACTAATACTGAACATGTATAGTAACGAAGCTGGCTTACTTAAAAGTAAGCAGCAGGGTAGGAAGTACCTATGTACTTCATACTAGCAAATGAGTTGCATTTGTCTGGCAAATAAAGACATGAATCACCTCCGTGCCTAAAGCTGCTCATTCTTTGGAGCATGATTATCACAACAGAAAAGAAAACAGTCACTGTGTTTGCTCACATTACAACCAAGAGTGATAGCTAACAGAAAACATTACTGAAATATTTGGTGATGATACATTTATATTGACAAATCTATAAAATCCCATCTGCAGCTTGTCAATAGTGTATAATAGTGTATAGATCAAGATTTCATCAGTAGCAGCAAGTGGTTATCTTGGAAAAAATCTACTTTGCTTTTTCATTTTTGGATTCTGTTGTTAAGGTGATTTACTGATTGAATTTTAGATCTCATGTACAAAGACTGAAGATTATTAGCATTCTTTGAATATAAATGAATACTCTGTTATGGGATTCAATTTCTCTCTGAATTTTAATTTTGAAGATGTTCTTTTTTGTTTTGTTCATATTAATAATCAGAATTTTAATCATTTTCATGTTCCCATGGAAGTACTGCAGAGATGGAAAAAGAAACAAATGCAATTAGATATATAAACTATAAAGTTTCAGCTCTGCGACCACACCGAGATCATAATATACCAGAGAGAGATGTCCAATGTAAGTCAATCTCATTGCTCTTCTTTAATCCGTAAGGAGTGGCTATGATGAAAAGATGTTTACTGAGTATATAACTTTTCCTGGTGACGATGCCTCCTGGTCAGCTGTATAACCTGTCACCTAAGCATATTAAATCGCCTTCACTTTTATCTATATGAGGCCACTAACTGAGCCTCTTGCTCGGAGACAAAAATAAACACCAGACTTGCCAGTTCTTCCCCAAATCAAAAAAGAATAGATAATATCAGGAGGAATTCACAGAGGAAATGGAAACAGTCTGCTCTCTTAGGTAAATATTTAAAGCAGAATCTATTTTCACCTTCCAGAAAGCAGACATTAAGCAGAGCATACACCTCACCTTTGTCCTGGTTAAGGTTGATTCAACAAGACAGTGTAAGACTTCATAAGACCAAAACACTAACATTAACAGATAACAAAAAAATAGTTCCATTGTAATGGCATGCTTCCAAAGGTCATTTACCCTTATTGTAAGGGTATTTACTAGCATAAGATATTTAACATTGTGCAAATAATTGTTTTTGCTTTTCATCAAAAATATTTCTATTGTAACTTTGTGTGATATATGACAACTTTAAATTTTTCTTTAGGTAGGGATAGAGGTCGTTCAGAGAGAGCGGGAGATGTATCAGTACCTGAAGATAAAAGTATTGGAACAAGAAAAGATTTGCAGTTTTTAAATTTGTCATCCTAATTGCCATTGGACAATTCTGACAGGGAGGGGTTGACTCTAGATTTTTTTTTTTTTTAAGATTTTATTTATTTCTTTGACAGAGAGAGACACGGAGAAGGAACACAAGCAGGGGGAGTGGGAGAGGGAGAAACAGGCTTCCCGTGGAGCAGGGAGCCCGATGCGGGGCTCGATCCCAGGACCCTGGGACCATGACCCAAGCTGAAGGCAGACGCTTAATGACTGAGCCACCCAGGCGCCCCTCTAGACATTTAATTTATACGAATTTTTTTTTTAAATCAGATTCTTTAACTATAATTAGATAAATAGCAGAAGCCAACCACATGATGTACCATGTGACTGAGAACAGACATCTCAAAACATAGGTCCTCAGATTATTCAGTCCTCAGAAATTCATAAGATACTTCTAACAAAAAGGTTTAAAGTGATTTCACCCTTCTAAAATTTTCAATCCAGAAAGACATTTTAAAACAAGTACAAGTTGGACCATTCTGAAGTCCTGATGTTCAGACATACAAATTACCATTGTTTTATAGTACTAGGTAAATTCTACAATTTCATCCTTTTTAAAGACACATTTCAATTTCTTGAACTTTTTCCAGAGATTTTTATCTTCAGTAGTTACCTCAGGACTTTGGCAATACTGAGAGCTCCAAAAACATTTGGTTGGAATTAAATATGTTGCTTTCTACTTGCCCTTTTAAATACATTCCACCAATTGTTCTTTTGTTTTTTCCCTTTTCTTTTGTTCTAATATTGTACCAAATATCAGCCATATGCTAACAAATTCTGGCACCACGAAATATAGGAGAAATCATATTAAAGGGATTTGGATATGTTTTTAAAGAAGTTAATTAAAACAAAGCCCTCTAGAATTTTCAGCTATTTTTCCTTGGAAAATGTTGATCTCTATATTTTCTCTGTTCAGCTTCTTGAGACTGTAGAGAAACCCTGCCTGCCTCCAAGCATACCCTCTACAAAAACATCAAGTAGGAAATCATTGAGCTCTGCCATAGCATTTGCTTTTTATGTGGTTCATTTTATGGGAGCACCTGTTCATGTAGATAAATGATGTCAAACTTGGAGTTCAGCCTAAAAGATAGTGACTTCAGCACAGAGAGCCAAGCAGGAGCGCCTTGCATGCAGCAGGCAAGTCCATCCAGCCTCTCTAATCAGGCCCTAAGGGCCTACATTTGCAGCAGCTGGTTAGACCTCCTACAGGTCTGCTCATCCTGCTTACTATAAACCCAAATGCTGAGTGAACATTCATCTATGGCACAGATTAAATTAGGTCCTCTAGTCTATATTCATTGCTTGGCAATTAAAGAGTCCATTTGAAATTGGAAGTGTGCCAGTTATCACAAGTATACAGACACACACACACTAGATTTTGTCTACTTTCACCTGTTGCCAATTTCACAATGAAGAGGATATTTCAGAGTTAAGAAGCACCAGGATAGAGAAAACTGTTCCAAACCTCACAAGGTATTTTCTGTCAAAATAGACAAACTATCCTTTGAAGCACATCTTCATCAGTCCAGAGTTGAAAGCAAACTTAATTTGGGATAGTAATCAATTCTACTAGAAATAGAAATCATTTTAAGAACCAGTTTAGTTTCCAAATAAATACTGACTTTATGAAAACTAATACATACAGAAACACTTAACAGTCTACAAATCACTTTCATAATTATGGGTAAGTAAGACCGTATTTACTGATGTGGAAAACACTCTGGCATAGATAGTTATGTGGAAAAGGCAAGGGCAAAAACTGACGTGCTATCATATTTGAGGAAACAATGGTAAATATTTACAAATATACGGAATATTTTCCGTGGGGGCAGGAAGAGGTAAGCATAAATGCGAGAGTAACAGACTCCTCTCACCCACACCAGTCAGCTATAGGGAGCTGTGGGAAAACTGTACCAGCTCAAGCAGGCCTTCCTTCACCATTCTGTGTAGCACTGTGAGTCTACGCAAGAATCTATGAAAGTAGTTCCCCCCTGGAGGGTACACTACCTGGGTGGGAGCAGAGAAAGGAAGCAGACTTTTTACATTGTTTGGAACCTACTGTATTTTAGATTTTGTTTTTTATTTTTTATTTTTTTTTAAAGATTTTATTTATTTATTTGAAAGAGAGAGAATGAGAGAGAGCACATGAGAGGGGGGAGGGTCAGAGGGAGAAGCAGACTCCCTGCGGAGCAGGAAGCCCAATGCGGGACTCGATCCAGGGACTCCAGGATCATGACCTGAGCCAAAGGCAGTTGCTTAACCAACTGAGCCACCCAGGGGCCCTAGATTTTGTTTTTTATTGTAAAAGAAAAAGGAAGAATAAATTTAAGTCTTACCAATGCCATATAACTACAGTTATAACAAAGTTATATTGTTTGTTGTTATTACCAGGGTCTTAGCATTACTTCATTCAACCCTATGAAATTTGGATTATTGACTCTCCTTTTATATGGTGAGGGGGTTATGGAGCACAGGCTGGTGTTATTTAATTATTGTTCAGTAAGATAGAAGCCAGGATTTTCCTATTAGCTTCCATACCCATCTCTTCAGATGTCAGAGACACCTCACTCTGTTCCTGGTAATGAGGGGCTTATCTTGAGCCAATGAAATTGGCAGTGAGGCAACACTGTCCACACGGTCTCCATAAATTTCTGCAAAGACAACATCAATAAAATGGCCATTCTCCTAGATTGTCATCATGTGTAGGTATTTGTAAATGGGAGGCTTTTATCCCACAGAATTCAAAGCTGCAAACAACTCATTTCTTCCGCATTGTTGACTCACAGTGCTACACAGAATGGTGAAGGAAGGCCTGCTTGAGCTGGTACAGTTTTCCCACAGCTCCCTGTAGCTGACTGGTGTGGGTGAGAGGAGTCTGTTACTCTCGCATTTATGCTTACCTGTTCCTGCCCCCACCCCACCCCCCAACATATTATGGTGGTCCACTTCTAAACTCTTCAGGAGTGGAGGCAATGTGGCCTGGCTCTAACTCTATTCACTTTTCAGTGGTACTCTTCTGTCATAAATTCTCTTCCTAGTTTCCCTTAATCCCTCCCTTCTGATTATCAAGATCCTTATGAGTTACACTGCAAGTTCTAGAGACAATGTATACAATCCTGGCCAACTGGGGAAATTATTAAGTATAGAGAAGTATGAAGAAGAAACTGACAAAACTTTTGTATTTCCAGATATTATCTCCCTACATGTAGATAAAGAAACTGAGACAGGTTAATTAAATCAAAGTAACAGTTACTATAACAGGACTCCCAGCCTTCTAAAGGGTTAACTTCCTTCAAGTTAACATCCTCCTTACTTGCTGACCTAAGTCCCTTGATCTGTAGCAGACAGACTACTCGCCTGGAGGAGTGAAGGACGAAACCCTTCCCAGGCCGCAGAGGCCAGCAAGTCCGCTTGAAGCAAACTCAGTTTTTTGATTAGCCTAGCAATTTTTTTTAGCAAAATGTTTTTCTTTTTTCTTAGGTTACACAAATGATTTTACTAACCTCCCTCGGAGTATCTGTGGACCTTGTCCTCCTTTGCATAAAGAACAGAGTCCTCCTGCACATCATGAAACAGAAACCGGACCCCCTTGCACAACTGCCCAGGACTGAGATAAAGTCTATAGTTGGCACTGTCTAGTCTGCAAGTGATAAATATTACAGACCACTGCATTCCCTTCACCGATTAACCACCCTGAACTCCTTTAAAAATCCCTGAGCCAAGCAGAAGCCTCTGAGTTGGCTTTTGGACGAGTCTGCCTTCTCCCCAGGTTGCTGGCCTCTTGAATAAAGCTCAAATTGCTTTCAATCAAAACTCATCTCGAGTATCAGCCTTTCGAGCAACGGGCAGCCAAACTCAGGTTCAGTAATTTTACTATTTTGAGAGAGGCTCAAAACAGACATATCTTAACTCCAGCACTCAGCTTTTAAAACATTAGGTTTTACATTATTTCATCCCATTCTCAGGACAAACCCATACAGTAGTTTTCTATTGCTGCCAGAGCGAACTACAGCAAATCACACCAACTTAAAATAACACAAATTCATCATATATTTCTGGAGGTTGGAAGCCCAGAATGGGTCTCAGTGGGCTACAGTCAAGTATCAGCGGGACTGCACTCCATTTGGAAGTTCTAAGGAGAATCTGTTTTCTCGCTTCTCACATTTTTTGGCTTGTAGCTCCTTCCTCCAACCTCAAAGCCAGAAATGGCAACTGAAGACCTCCTCACACCTCGTCACTTTGCTACTAACCTTACTGTCTTCCTCGTCCACATTTAAGTAAGCTTGTACTTACATTGGGTCCACCTGGATTATCCAGGTTACTCTCCTTAAGTATACCTGATTGCATCCTTAATCCCAACTGAAACCTTAATTCACCCTGGCCATGGAACATAACAACTCACAGGTTGTGGGAGCAGGGGGTTAGGAAGTAAATATCTTCGAGGGTCAATTATGCTGCCTACTAAAAATAGGAATGGTTACCTTCATTAACACATTTAAAAAGTGAGGCTTAGGGGCGCCTGGGTGGCTCAGTTGGTTAAGCGTCTGCCTGCGGCTCAGGTCATGATCCCAGCGTCTTGGGTTTGAGTCCCATATCCGGCTCCCTACTCCTCGGGGAGCCTGCTTCTCCCTCTCCCTCTGCCTGCCACTCCCCCTGCTTGTGTGCTCTCTCTCTCTGTCAAATAAATAAAATCTTTTTAAAAAAAAGTGAGGCTTGGGGAACCTGGGTGGTTCAGTTGTTAAGCGTCTACCTTCAGCTCGGGTCATCGAGCTGGGATCGAGCCCCGCATCGGGCTCCCTGCTCTGCAGGAAGCCTGCTTCTCCCTCTCCCACTCCCCCTCCTTGTGTTCCCTCTCTCGCTGTCTCTCTCTCTGTCAAATAAATAAAAATTAAAAAAAAAAGTGAGGTTTTACAAGATGTCCATCAACAGATGAATGGATAAAGAAGATGTGGTATACACACACACACACACACACACACAATGGAATATTATGCAGCCATCAAAAAAATGAAACCTTGCCATTTGCAACAACGTGGATGGAACAAGAGGGTATTATGCCGAGCGAAATAAGTCAATCAGAGAAAGACATGTATCATATGACCTCACTGATATGAGGAATTCTTAATCTCAGGAAACA
>NW_028058119.1:0-398 GCF_054177405.1 Leptonychotes weddellii
AAATACTAAGAAATCTCCTGCAGAACTTCCAGAATTAATAATGTAGTTTAGCTATGTAAAGATAATGGTAATAAGCAAAAATCAACTATTCTTCTATATATCAGTGTTGAATAGCTAAAAATAAAATTTTAAAAAATTTCATTCACAATAACATTTAAAGAATAATATATTTAGGAATCAATTTAACAAAAGATATATAGGGTGCCTGGGTGGCTCAGTTGGTTAAGCGACTGCCTTCGGCTCAGGTCATGATCCCGGAGTCCTGGGATCGAGTCCCACATCGGGCTCCCGGCTCGGCGGGGAGCCTGCTTCTCCCTCTGACCCTATCCCCTCTCATGCTGTTTCTCTCTCTCTCTCTCAAATAAATAAATAAATAAATAAAATCTTTAAAAAAAAAA
>NW_028058120.1:0-398 GCF_054177405.1 Leptonychotes weddellii
CTCGAGATGTTCTGCAATTTCACTACAATGTGTCTATTCCACACTCAGGGGGCTTCTCAACCTAGTCGTTCATACATTTGCTCATTCTGGCATAATCTCAAATTTTATTGTTTCAAATATTTCCTCTCTACCATTCACTTTATTTTTCCTGCTTATTCTTCTTTTAGAAGTATGCTACAGAATCTCATGACAATCCCTTGTCTCTTTATTCCTGTTTCCTGTCTGCCATCTTTTTATCTCCGAGATTTACAACTGTTGTTATTAACCAAGCACAGTCACTAATATCTTTAGGTACTCAATTTGTAGTATAAATATTTTTGACTTAATAATCAGGTTTTGTGGTTTATACCAACTGACATGTCATCATTATGAGTATTAATCATGTTCTTTGGAAACCA
>NW_028058121.1:0-398 GCF_054177405.1 Leptonychotes weddellii
GGAAGAAGAGATGATGGACACAACATCAGTCATACTGAAGAAAGCTGCCTTTCTCAGCAAGTCAAGCCAAGAGGGGAAAGAACTCCAGCCCTAATTCACACTCCAGGGCCCTTGTCGCCTCTGATTTCTTCCACTTGGCCCTTTTATATCTTCGACTTCCATCCTGAAAGATACATTGCCAAAGATAAAAGTTTCTACAGGGCACCTGGGTGGCTCAGTTGGTTAAGCGACTGCCTTCGGCTCAGGTCATGATCCTGGAGTCTCTGGATCGAGTCCCGCATCGGGCTCCCTGCTTGGCGGGGAGCCTGCTTCTCCCTCTGACCCTCCCCCTTCTCATGTGCTCTCTGTCTCTCTCATTCTCTCTTTCTCAAATAAATAAATAAAATCTTTAAAAAAAA
>NW_028058122.1:0-398 GCF_054177405.1 Leptonychotes weddellii
CATGGGCCACAGAATGGATACATCCATTGTCTGAACGGCCACCATGCAGAGATGAGGAGGGAGAATCCCCACTCACACTCCACCCCAAGGATGACACCCACAAAGAAGCCAGCCATGAAAGATCCAAACTGTATCATTTCCTTTATAGGAAGACCCCAAATGGGCAAAAGTAGTCCACGTTGTTAGAAGCCAGGGCAGCATTCCCCTGCGGGGAGCAGCGGCTGGGAGGGAGCCCGAGGAGGGGGCAGCTAGCTGCCAGCAATGTCTTGTTTCTTGATTTGGGTGCTGCTCATACAGGTGTGTTCAGTGTGTGAAAATCCATCGAAGCATATACTTCAAATGTGTGCACTTTTCTGTAATTTTATAATGAGTGTTCTGTAAGTTGAATAAGTGTTCTA
>NW_028058123.1:0-398 GCF_054177405.1 Leptonychotes weddellii
GCATGGGCCACGCAGAGAGTTACAAAAACAATAATAACCACAGTAATTATAAATAACAGATGAAGGAGGGCTGGGAGCCTGGGAGTCTCACCCCTGGGGGCTCAGGTGGCCGTTCTGACTGCAGCCCCCAGCGGGGAGTGAGTCCCCAACGCCTCCCGGGGCAGACGGAGTTGGCGGGTGGCCAGCTTCCGCCTCATGCAGACCCATGTTCCGGCCACTAACCCGCCTGGTCCCTGGAGGCCCTTTCCGGCAGGCTGAGTGAGGGCCAGATGAGAACGCTCCTTTGTGTCCTAAGTATCAATACCATGACTTCTTTTTTCAATCTTTCTACTTTGAAATAATTTTAGACTTCTAGAAAAATTGCAAAATGAGGCCAGAGTTCCTGGACGCCCTTCGCC
>NW_028058124.1:0-398 GCF_054177405.1 Leptonychotes weddellii
AATAAAATGTATGATGAAGTAGGCATCACAAATCAAATTGGGGATGAAGGGAGTGTTTAATCAATTTGATAACAATTACTTAGCAATTTGGGGGGGGGGAGAATCAATTTGGCTTGTTTTCTCCCAACATATACCAAAATAAATTCTAGATAGATAAGTTTTTTAAACTAGACAAAATACAAAAAAAAAAAGGATTTGACAGAATGGCTAGAATTTACAAGTCAGGAAACGACAGATGTTGGCGGGGATGCGGAGAAAGGGGAACCCTCCTACACTGTTGGTGGGAATGCAAGCTGGTGCAGCCACTCTGGAAAACTGTATGGAGGTTCCTCAAAAAGTTGAAAATAGAGCTACCCTACGATCCAGCAATTGCACTACTGGGTATTTACCCCAAAGAT
>NW_028058125.1:0-398 GCF_054177405.1 Leptonychotes weddellii
CCACAAGCACCTTATACCTTGGCAATCTCTTTTCTATCCCCATTACTTATGGAAACAGTTCTCTCGAAGGTCCCACAATTCCAGGACTGTTCTTAGACCTCCTTTGGCTGGACTTATGAGCAGAAGTGCCTCACTGTCCCGCCCGCGCTCCTGCCCCCTCTTTCCCCACCACCCCGAGTCACAGCTGCCGTCTCTCTCTTTTTTTTTTTTTTTAAAGATTTTATTTATTTATTTGAGAGAGAGAATGAGAGAGAGCACATGAGAGGGGGGAGGGTCAGAGGGAGAAGCAGACTCCCTGCTGAGCAGGGAGCCCGATGCGGGACTCGATCCTGGGACTCCAGGATCATGACCTGAGCCGAAGGCTGTCACTTAACCAACTGAGCCACCCAGGCGCCCAC
>NW_028058126.1:0-398 GCF_054177405.1 Leptonychotes weddellii
TCAGCCTTTTACACCTTAGTGAGATATTGCGTTAAGGAGATAATCGTAGTCTTCTTCTTTTAATACCCTAATTAAGCTCAGCCACAGTGGTGTAGGCATATAGGTAATGTAGGTATTCTGAGGCATTCCAGGGAAACGGCGGACAGACCCGCAGGATTTCAAGTTGAGAGAGCCACAAGAGGGTGCTGAGGACCGGAGGTGGAGAAGGGCATGTTTCTACTGCGTGCCTTAGCAATAGCTTCTCTGCCCTCTTTGTAGCATGGACAGTTTCCCCAGTTCTGTAGAACAATGCTTCTCAAACGTCAATGTACACCTGATTCATATAGGGATCTGAATAAACTCCAGAATCTGATTCTACAGATCTGGGGTGCAGCCCAAGATTCCGCATCCCTTACCAA
>NW_028058127.1:0-398 GCF_054177405.1 Leptonychotes weddellii
CTGGTGCAGCCACTCTGGAAAACAGTATGGAGGTTCCTCAAAAAGTTGAAAATAGAGCTACCATACGATCCAGCAATTGCACTACTGGGTATTTACCCCAAAGATACAAATGTAGGGATCCGAAGGGGTACGTGCACCCCGATGTTTATAGCAGCAATGTCCACAATAGCCAAACTGTGGAAAGAGCCAAGATGTCCATTGACAGATGAATGGATAAAGAAGAGGTGGTATATATATACAATGGAATATTATGCAGCCATCAAAAGGAATGAGATCTTGCCATTTGCAACGACGTGGATGGAACTGGAGGGTATTGTGCTGAGCGAAATAAGTCAAACAGAGAAAGACATGTATCATATGACCTCATTGATATGAGAAATTCTTAATTGCAGGAAACA
>NW_028058128.1:0-8565 GCF_054177405.1 Leptonychotes weddellii
TCCCACCCCACCCCCCACTCCAACAACACTCAGTTTGTTTCCTGCGATTAAGAATTCCTCATATCAATGAGATCATATGATACATGTCTTTCTCTGTTTGACTTATTTCACTCAACATAATACCCTCCAGTTCCATCCACGTCGTTTGCAGGTATATTCTTTCAGTTTGTAAGCTCAGTTGCAGACTCCCTAGCAAAATATATATATATATTTAAGTAGGCTCCATGCCCAGAGTGTAGCCTAATGCAGGACTGGAACTCACGACCATGAGATTAAGACCTGAGCAGAGATCAAGAGTCGGACACTTAACCAACTCCACCCAAGAACCCCTTCCTAGCAATACTTTTTAATCTTCTTTACTGAAGATATGGCTAGCATATTTGTTCAAAGGACCATGATTAAAAGCAGGTATGATCTTTACCTTTAAGAAACATTCACACACCCAGAAATTTCACTGCTAGGTATATTCTTTTTTTTTTTTTTTAAGAGAGAGAGACAGAGACAGAGAGAGAGAGAGAGAGAGTGGGAGCAGGGGGGAGAGGCAGAAGGAGAGGGAGAGAGAAAATCTTAAGCAGACTCCACGCCCAGTGCAGTGCTCAACGAGGGGCTCGATCTCATGACCGTGAGATTGTGACCTGAGTCAAAATCAAGAATTGGACACTTAACCAACTGAGTCACCCAGGCACCCCCCTAGGCATATTCTTAAGAGAAATAAAAACATGTGTCCAAAAAACATGTGTCTTGTACATTCTTGTACAAGAATGTTAATGGAAGCTTTATTCATAATAGTCAATAAGTGGAAATAATCCAAATATCTGTGAACTGATGAGTGGTTAATTAATTAATTTATTTATTCCCAAGTTTTTATTTAAATTCCAGTTAGTTAACATACCATGTAATATTAGTTTCAAGTATAGAATTTAGTGATTCATCATTTATATATAACACCCAGTGCTCACCACAGCAAGTTCACTCCTTAATCCCCATCACCCATTTAGCTCATCCCCCCCTGCCCACTTCCTTCCAGTAATCCTCAGTTTGTTGTCTATAGTTAAGAGTCTGTTTCTTGGCTTCTCTTTTTTTTCCTCCCCCTACGTTCATTTGTTTTGTTTCTTAAATTCCACATATGAGTGAAATCATATGGTGTTTGTTTTTCTCTGACTGACTTATTTCACTTAGTATAATACTGAGGAGTGGTTAATTTATATGTGGTATATCCACACAATGGAATATTATTTGGCCACTAAAAAAATGAAGTACTGATACATGATGTAAGATAGGTGAACTTTGAAAACGTTATACTAAATGAAAGAAGCCAGACACAAAATACCACATAATGTATGATTTCATTTACATAAAATATCCAGCATGTGTAGATCTAGAGACACAAAAAATATGTTAGTAATTGCCTGGGGCTAGTGAAGGGAGGGATTGGGGATAAATGGGGAGTGACAGACAATGAATATGGAGTTTCTTTGGGGGGTGATGAACATATCCTAACACTGATTGTGGTGATGATTGCAGAACTCTGTGAACATACTAAAAACTATTGAATTGTATATTTTAAGTGGGTGAATTGTATGGTATGTCGATTATGTCTGATTTTTTTTTAATATTCAAACAAGTCAACACAATTTTTTTCTACCTGAAATTCAAAATAAATTCTTCAGGGTTATTTCTTCCTGCAGCCCTCACACAAAAATTCTTCTATCTCATAGAGACACAGTCTAGCAAGTTGGCCAAAGGGATGCTCTCCCCTCCTCTATGGGAGGCAAAGCACAGGTGTTAGGTCTAACCAGAAACAAGTTGGAAACCCTAATGTTGGAGGAAACCTATCTCCTGACATTTTCTGCTTCTTATATAACAAGTTGGGAGATTTTTATCTCCAGGTTTTACTGTACAAAAATAGCATTAATGCTGCAATATTCTATCCTCCGGGTTGCCTGAACTCTTATTTCTTTGATGAGCTAGGAAGAGAGATGGAGACAGCATATTGGGGAGATGTGGAGGAGGAGGAGTTGCTCTTGCCAGAAACATGGGAATCATCCCTGACTCCTCCCTCTCTCCTGCCCTCCAGAGTCTAACCAATTGCCAAATTGTGTGAACTACTGCCCGAATATCTCTGTTTCTCTCCATCTCTACTACTGAAACTCGAGTTGCCATCCTCCTCCTTCTTCATCAGGAACATCTTCATCATCCCCTTTCCCCTGAATTACCATAAAAACCTCTTTAACTGTTCTCCTGTATCATATACACTTTCACTCCCACCTCACCTGCCACACCTTCCAAGTCTGTACCTCAATCTCTGATCAAAGAGAACATTTAAAAATGCAAACCTGACCTGAAAATTCTCCATTTCAAACATATTTCTTCCTCCCAAATTCTTCTGAAGTCCAGAATCTTCCACGGTTCAGAAGATCCTGCCTGTCTTTGCAAACTCATTTTTCTCCAGCCACATTGGTCTCTCAGATCCTTGAACTAACCTGTGAGGCTCCTTCATGCTTGAGAATTGTGTGCATGCTATTCCTTCCACCACACCACTCTCCCAGCCTATCCTGCTCCTAATGAATTTCTCCTTGTCTCTCATGTTTCATCCTAAATATCATTTTCTCAGCAAAACCTCTGCTCTTCCCCTCCCAATGCCTCATTACATGTTCTCTTATTCCCAGTGCTACCCCTGTGGAGGTTTGGAACACTCATTGCAGTTATAATGAATTGTTTGTGGAATTATTATTATCATTTTTTTATGTTTGTCCCCAAAACTAGTCTACAAGCTTCTGGAGAAGATTATTCCCCAATGTGCCCCCAGTGTCTGATCCAGGTCTGGCCAAATAGTTTATCCTCAATCACAATTAAAAAATGAAGGCAGAATAGAAATCAGGGAGGAAGGAGGATGAATGGGAAAGCTTGACAGGAAGCAGAGTCAGCAGTGAGTGAGTGAGGCCTCTGGTCACTGGGGCTTGTTGGGCCAATGCCTGACCACACCAAGTGGGTTTGGCCAAAGCCACCGCAGAGGAGTTGGTGTGAGTGGGATGATGGTGGGGCTGGGTGGAGGAGCACTTGCAGAGTTTGCTTCCATGCTCAGTGGACTCTGGCAAAGTTAGGGCCTGTGGGAAGAGAATGCTGTGAGGGCAGCAGGCTGGGCAGCAGGAAAGGGGTTTCAAATGGCCCTACCACTGTAAGATGTCCCCTGAATCTAATGAGAATGGGAGGAGATCTTTGTCACCTCCAGGAGGAAGCTGCCATTTGCAGCTGTTCTGTGGAAAGTACCATCTGTTCTGCTCTGGGCCATCATTGGTGACAGAGGTTGGTGTTCTTGGGATCATGCATTTATTTTATAACCACTTGTTGCTACCGGATAGTCAGGGTTTTCACTCCAAGAAGGGTCATACTCTACACTGCCTTGCCTCCAACACACATGGACATGTATCTGCTCTGCCCTTACACATCCTCCAGAGTAGAAACCACAGGTCAGCCCAAGAGGCAGCAGTTGTTATGTGGCTGTAGTCAAACAGACACAGATTCAAATTCCCACCCAGCCACTTACTAACTGTATAACCTGGGCATGGCTTATTCCTTGGAATCCACAAGAACTGGTAATCCTCATTTGCAGACTGGGCACAATAATAGTACCTATGCCCATAAGGTTGCCATAAGAATACAATAAAATATTCCATGTAAAACCCTTAGTACTTGGAAGAAAAATTCAATAAATATTAGATATTTTATTAGAAATTTGTCCTAGTGCCTTACTACCCTTCACACAAAGATTTGTTGTATTAATAGTTTATGAACTGACATTCTTACAGATCTACTTTATGCAAATTTTCTCCTGCTACACTTCAGGTGAGGATGGGAAACAGATGGTTGTCATCCCCCTGATGGTGCCTTTGGGGTGTTCATGAGGTCAAGGACTGGGAGTTTGTCACTATATAGACCAGGTGGCCTTTCCTTTAAGCCTCAGGTTGCCTTGCTAACTCTAGCCGGTTTCTGGCATATGCAGAAAATGGCTATAAAGAAATCTGAATTTGAATAAAAGAATCTGCTTTGCTACTTGCGAGAGCTGGAACCTTGGGCAAGCAACTTAATTTCTCCAAATCTCACTTTCCTCATCTATAAAATCAATATCAACCCTTTCTTCTCTGGGTTATTGAGAGGATTAAGCAAAATCACATGTATATAGAGGCCTAGAACAGAGCCTGAAGCATAGCGGTCATGTTAAACAGTTTCTTAAATTTGGATCTGATTGTTATCGGTCAACATCAATCCATCTCCAAGTTAGGAAAACACATTTCAAGCCATATCGCCTACCTACTGGAAGCTCAGCAGCACTGCTGTCTCTGGGTGGATGAGGCATATTTTTCCATTTATGTACCTCAACCTGTTCCAGTTCCTTTAGTATCTGTTTAGAGGTTCTCTTGCCTTACCAAAAAAATGATAGTTTGAACTTGTTTCAGTTCTGTTCTATCTTTTTTCAATGGTCTCCCCAATTCCCAGCTCCCTATTCTCTCCATGCTACTACATTAGTGATTTTTCAAAAGTGCAGATCTGATTATGGCCCTCCCCAGTTTAAAATTCTTGGTTGGCTCACTGTCACTTTGAGGATAATGGCTCCTCCAGCCATCTCCTGCCACTGCCTTCTAGGTACTCCACACCCAAGCCACGCCAAACTGGGCAGTTTTCAGAGTGCTCCAGCCTCTTTCACACCTTCTTCCCTTTCTTCTGTGTTATTTCAAAGGTCTGGGAATGACTTCCAACATAATTCCACAACTCAATTTTACTTCTACTTATCTTTCAAAACTCAGCTGTAAGTGAAAGGACAAGCCTCAGATGGAGAAAATATTTGCAAATGATGTATCTGATAAAGGACTTGTATCCAGCTTATATAAAGGACCCTCAAAACTCAATAATAAGAAAACATTCAACAGAAAAAATGGTCACAAGTTTTGAATGGACACTTCACCAAAGAAGATATACAGATGGCAAACACATGAAAAGTGGTTCAACATAGTCAATGGTGAAATAGAAGTTAATACCACAATGAGATATCACCACACATCAATTAGAATGGTTCAAGTTAAAAAGACTGACCACACCAAGTGTTGGTGAGGATGTTGAACAGCTGGAACTTCCACATTACTACTGGGAATACAAAATGGTATGACCACCTTGAAAAAATAGCTTGGCAGTGTCTTAAAACAAAATTGAATAGATCTCTACCCTATGATCCAGCCATTACACTTCTAGGCATTCAATCGAGAGAAATGAAAGCATATATTCACACAAAGACTTATGCATGAATATTCATATGGTTTGCTTATAGTAGCCAAAGCCTAAAAACACCACCAGATGCCCATCTTCAGGTAGAGTCATACAATGGAATGCTACTAGTGATGAATAGGCATGAACTATTCATACATGCTACAACATAGGAATCTCAGAATAATTATGTTGATGAATGAAGACAGACCCCCCCCAAAAAGAGCATGTGCCATATGATTCCATTTACATAAAATTCTAGGAAATGAGAAGTAATTTATAGTGACAGAAAGCAGATCAGAGTCTGCCTGGGGAGGGGAGGTAAAAGGGGGGAGAAGGAAAGGTTACAAAGAGGCATGAGGAAACTTTGGGTTAATGAATATGTTCATTATTTTGATCATGGTGTGGTTTTATGAGTATACACATATATCAAAACATATCAAATTGTATACTTTAAGTATGCTCTGTTTATGTCAAGTATATCTCAACAAAGCTCTCACAATATTTAAAATTAAAAACAACAACAAAACCCCCCCCCAAAACTTAGCTCTAATGTCCTCTCTTTAAGGATCCTTCCCTGGTCACCCCACCCTCAAAGCATGTCCTTAGCACTCTGTACAAACATCTGCCATAGCACTCACTGTATTGGACTGAAGTTTCTAATGCACTGGCTGTCTCTGTCACTAGACTGTAAGTGACTCAAGGCCTGGGGTTCTGACGTTTCTGCCTGTGTAATCTTATTGAGGTTCTCAGTGCCAGAGAGTTAAATACAGGTGATCATTTATCTTCTTTGAAACTATAACTTTACATTTTTTTAATGTGGAAGCCATATCTCATAAGCAAAATCCTCAGTGAAACTGTTTCTAATTGAAAAAGTATATATAGATATCTATATCTATATCTATATATCAAATATAAAAAAATTATGGCTATACATTCAAAGGAAGTTCTAGGCTTCTGAAGGACAATAAATTCATGTTGGAAAGAGTGAAGCTTCTGTAAGTGGGTGTGGTTGAGGAGAGGATATTCCAGGCTGGATGCCATTCAAGATACTTTATTCCTGAAAGCGGCAAACTCTGGCCAAGTGGCACCTTTAAAATGATCCATGGAGGGATTTTTCATTTTGGAAAACAGGTTTGTTAGTGAAATTATTACACATATTAATATCTAGAATGCTATTTTCTTGCTAATGATGCTGTAATGGGTTGCACTGGGATAATATAACTGCTCGAGTGTATAACTTACCAAAGCTGCCTACCTCCATGATGACTTACTGGTTTTAGCCTTCATTAGTCCTGTGTTTGCACTGGCTGCCGTGGAAAGTCACACTGAGAGTCTTGTGCAAGTTTGGGAAAAAACCTCAAGGTTAATGTCATAAATGACTGTAGACCAAAACAGTCATAGCTTTTTACAGAAACCCAGTATCTCTGCTTTTTTAGAGAGAAGTGAAGCAACAGTACACCTGATATAGGGGATGCAAGCTTGACACCTGCCAATGTTGGAACCACTATTGGTTTGTCACTCCACACGTGATAGGGTTGTCTTCAAAAAAGTCTTCTCACTGGTATAGGCCATTTTTTCCACCTGGAAGATGGCGATATGAACAAGTCTTGCAAATCTCATTTAAAAGAGTGGTACTAATGTCTAAGTATGCTGGATTAGTCATGATGCCACTGGCAAATCATTTCTTTTCTGGCTCTTACAGACAGGGGATTCCATACCACTCTGTGAGCACTACAGAGTATAATGAGATAGAGCATGAGATGGGGGAGGGTCAGAGGGAGAAGCAGACTCCCTGCTGAGCAGGGAGCCCGATGTGGGACTCAATCCCAGGACTCCAGGATCATGACCTGAGCCGAAGGCAGTCGCTTAACCAACTGAGCCACCCAGGCACCCCAGAGTATAATGTAAGCATATTATTTTGTGTCCTGAAAGGATGCTCGCTCTCAAAACAAGCCACATGGTCAAGGCCATGGATCTGTCAAGTTGCACAAAGGCTGATACTTGGTACCATGAGATAGTGCTGAGGAAAGACAACAGAGAGGATTTTTTTGTAGAAGCAATTTTGATGTTATTATCCTGAACATAGGCAGGGTCCTGTGTTGTTTTGGGGGGAAACCAATGGAATGAAGACAATGGGGTAAAAGGTCATTTAATATTTGGTGACTTGGAGCCAATGCATATATCTTCTTCTTCTGCACATGTTCATTAGGTAAAATGTCTTTTTTTTTTTAATTTTTTTTTTTTTTAATTTTTAGGTAACTTATTTGTTGCCAATGGTCCTAACAAAGTGACCAAATTGTCAGTGTACAACTGTGCTTTCTCCTAGGTAGAGTACAGTTCATTTGAGATCATGAGGCGAATAAGAAGAAAGAAGGAAGGCATGGGAATATTAGGGCAGTTGAACACAAATAAATGGGACATCAGTTTTTGGGTAGGCAGCAGAGAATGGTGGAAGAAGCAGGGGTAGTGGTATCAGATTGATCCAGGTTCTAATTATAGCTCAGCCACACAGTGGCTGTGTGTCTTCAGGTAAGTTGCTCATCTTGGTTTCCTCATCCATATAGTGGAGAGAATAATATTGACCCTCATATCTTGTTAATATTTAATCAGAAAACATGAAAATATGAGGGTAGGAACTGGCATATAATAGATGCCAAATAGGTATGGGTTTTTCACCCCTCTTTCTATCATTTTCCTGCTCAGCCACCCTGAAAATGACTGTCAGATTTCCTCATCTTCTTCCTCCACTGCAACAGCAGATACTCAGAGTTACTGCCCTGTGTCTGCTTTTCACAGCAGGTTGTGAGTATTTGAGTGAGGGTCTGAGACATGACCATCTCTTCCTCAGATGATGCTAGACCCTGGAAGGTGAGGAGAGCAGCAAGAAAGCCCATTTAAATAATATTTTACATGTGGCTGTCCAATTTTCCCAACACCATTTGTTGAAGAGACTGTCTTTTTTCCATTGGACATTCTTTCCTGCTTTGTCAAAGATTAGTTGACCATAGAGTTGAGGGTCCATTTCTGGGCTCTTTATTCTGTTCCATTGATCTGTGTGTCTGTTTTTGTGCCAGTACCATACTGTCTTGATGATGACAGCTTTGTAATAGAGCTGGAAGTCTGGAATTGTGATGCCGCCAGCTTTGCTTTTCTTTTTCAACATTCCTCTGGCTATTTGGGGTCTTTTCTGGTTCCATACAAATTTTAGGATTATTTGTTCCATTTCTTTGAAAAAAGTGGATGGTATTTTGATGGGGATTGCATTGAATGTGTAGATTGCTCTAGGTAGCATTGACATCTTCA
>NW_028058129.1:0-398 GCF_054177405.1 Leptonychotes weddellii
ATGGACCTGAGAAACAAACAGGGTTTTAGAGGGGAGGGGGGAGCGGGGATTGGTTAGCCCAGTGATGGGTATTAAGGAGGGCACGTACTGCATGGAGCACTGGGTGTCATATGAAAACAATGGATCGTGGATCACTACATCAAAAACTAATGATGTATTGTATGGTGACTAACATAACATAATAAAATTAAAAACTAGAAAAAAAAAAATAAAACTCAACATTCATTACATGTATTTGAAGATGCGGCACTTTTTCACCCAAACAATGCTGGGAAAAACTGAGTTACATTAGGACTTTTTAAGAAAAATTAATAAATAGAATTATTAAAGATAGATGAAAAATACTTTAATTCTCTTGGAATCTTTATTTGAGAGATTTCATTTATTTATTTGAGAAA
>NW_028058130.1:0-398 GCF_054177405.1 Leptonychotes weddellii
GAGTCAATAAAGCTTTCTTCCTATTAACATGCTTTCTTGTTTCTACATCAAGTGCTTTCTGCTTTTCTTGTTGCATTTCCTTTCTTTTCTCAATGTTAAGCTGCAAAACATCAGAAATATGTAATTATTTCTCATAAATATAAAAACATGTTAAAGTCAGGAAGCTTTGAATCAGAATGATTAAAACATGCAAAAGGTAGGGGCACCTGGGTGGCTCAGATGGTTAATTGTCTGCCTTCGGCTCAGGTCATGATCCTGGGGTCCTGGGATCGAGCCCCACATCAGGCTCCTGGCTCAGCAGGGAGCCTGCTTCTCCCTCTCCCTCTGCCTCTCCCCCTGCTCATGCTCTCTCTCTCTGTGTATCTCTGTGCCTCAAATGAATAAATAAAATCTTTAAA
>NW_028058131.1:0-398 GCF_054177405.1 Leptonychotes weddellii
GAGATATATGCAAAGTATGTCCTGTTTTTAATTGTTCCTTCCTTAGACACAGAAATAGTCTTGCATCTCCTGTACATCTGTGGTCTCCATCATTCCTCAGATCAGAAGTTGTTTCTGAAAATTGTCCAAACTACTGTTCTAGATCAGTTTCTGAGTCAGTGCAAGGTGGACCACCGCTCGATGATTTGTTTTCAGTCTACCTTCTCAGTGTTCTGGGACGGTTTATTTAAATTCTGTAGGATATTATGTATAATTTATATGATGTGGGTTAGTACAACTTATTGATTGATTGATTGTGAATGAGGGAAAGCAGATTCTGTTGGACCAGCTGATGAAGGTAATAGTTGAGGTTGACATTGACTCTTTCTCACGAAGCAGCTGACCTTTGTCCACTTCAC
>NW_028058132.1:0-398 GCF_054177405.1 Leptonychotes weddellii
ATCATGACCTGAGCCGAAGGCAGTCGCTTAACCAACTGAGCCACCCAGGCGCCCCTCCCATACTTCTAAAATTACATTACTCTTATATAGAATTGTTAGCTAAGATAGTAACTGATTCAGAAAAGTAAATGAAAGATAGTAACTGAAAAATATTGTTTGTTGCAAAGCAGATCTTAAGATAGGCATTCTATCAACAAAAACTACTTTCTGAAGGTCTTAAAAATCACTGTTATGATAGATCTTTCATGTTAGGTATAGACTCCTTGAATCGTCAGAACAACAGTAGAAGGAGATGTGTTGTGATGATTACAGCAGTAATGCAATCTAAGTGCCAGATTTAGCAGGATTTAAGTCATGCTGTTACTTTGCAAATGAGACTTTAATATGGTTAAAATTCC
>NW_028058133.1:0-398 GCF_054177405.1 Leptonychotes weddellii
CTGATTGACTTATTTCGCTCAGCATGATACCCTCCAGTTCCATCCACATCATTGCAAATGGCAGGATTTCATTCCTTTTGATGGCTGCATAATATTCCATTGTATATATACCACATCTTCTTTATCCATTCATCTGTAGATGGACATCTTGTCTCTTTCCATATAAACAGAGAGAATTTGATAGCAACTGGTTACTCCGGTGATGGAAAAGCCAAGAAGTCAAAACATGGGACACTAAGACTACCCAGAGATTAAACACAGCAGGAACATTCTACCAACCCTAGCATTAGAGGAACGGTAGGAGGAGGTGATATCAGAAAGAGCCTAGAAGCTGGAGCTTTCCAGAGGCCCTACAGTCATGGCAGGAGCTGTTTGTTGAAGCTAAGTCCATGAAAAGA
>NW_028058134.1:0-398 GCF_054177405.1 Leptonychotes weddellii
AGACATTTGACAACTTGGTCCCTTTGTCTTTCAGGATAGATATGTACACAGAAGGTATGGCAGATTTGAATGAAATGATCATTGTTTTGCCTCTATGCCCACCTGACCAAAAAGATGCCAAGATTGCCCTGATCAAAGAGAGAACGACAGATCGTTATCTCCCCGTGTTTGAGAAAGTAAGTGGACTGGTGAGCGCTTTGGGCACTGGACTTGGAAGCAAGGAAAGATAGTGCCTGACTGGCATTCCTTAGGCATTGACCTTCACTCCCAGTAGCACCCTGACTCACAAGGCATTTTATAAAAACTGATGGTGAGGGAGAATTGTACCAGTTATACCCAAATTTCAGTTTTCCAGCAAGACTTCAACTAACCAGGACCCAATCTAGAATTCTCTATTC
>NW_028058135.1:0-398 GCF_054177405.1 Leptonychotes weddellii
CACCAGTCTGGAAGACAACTAACAGGTGTTCATTGTTAATAGACACATTTCCTGTGTTTGTAACTAATGATACTGAAACATTTCTTTCTCTGTTTATTTGGCCATTCATTTTTCTTCTTTGATGAATTGCCTTGTAATAGCCTTCCTTCCCCTTATTTTTAAAATTTTGGGGGACTGTTATTTTTTTATTTTTTTTTTAAGTTTACTTTTATTTTATTTTTTATTGTTATGTTAATCCCCATACATTACATCATTAGTTTTAGATGTCGTGTTCCATGATTCATTGTTTGTGCATAGCACCCAGTGCTCCATGCAGAACGTGCCCTCTTTAATACGCATCACCAGGCTAACTGATCCTCCCACCCCCCTCCCCTCTAGAACCCTCAGTTTGTTTTTCA
>NW_028058136.1:0-398 GCF_054177405.1 Leptonychotes weddellii
ATTTGTTTATTTATTTATTTTTAAAGATTTTATTTATTTATTTGAGACAGAGAGAATGAGAGACAGAGAGCTTGAGAGGAAGGAGGGTCAGAGGGAGAAGCAGACTCCCTGCCGAGCAGGGAGCCCGATGCGGGACTCGATCCTGGGACTCCAGGATCATGACCTGAGCCAAAGGCAGTCGCTTAACCAACTGAGCCACCCAGGCGCCCTCCGGAAAACATATTTATTAAATAATTGCTCGTAACCTCACTGTTAGCAGATGTTAATTCTAGTTTGCTAGGATTAATAAACATTGCCTTTTAAAATCATACCAGATTTCAGTTACAGCCAACTTTAATCATAGGCTGTTATCTTGCGCTTCCATTTTTTTTTTTTAAAGATTTTATTTATTTATTTGA
>NW_028058137.1:0-398 GCF_054177405.1 Leptonychotes weddellii
CCCCACCCCCCTTCCCCACTCCATCACCTCAGGCAGGTGCTTCCCCTCAGTCAGGCACCCGCTCACAGCCTCGGTCTGTCACCTCTCCCTTCAGACAGGTGTCCCCCACTCTCAGGCAGGTGGCCTCCCTCACCCTCAGGGAGACCCAGTCAGGCAGGTGCCAGGCTCCTCCTCAGTCAGGCTCCCCCTCCAGGCAGGGGACACCCCCACCCCCATGCAGAGATGCATCCCCCTGAGCACTGGTGACTGCTCCTGACCCTGAAAAGGCAGATGGGGCATCCAGGGAGACAAGCTGCTGGGGCAGGGGAGGCGGTTTCCCGAAGGGCCCTGGACACAGGGTTGGGGGTGCAGGTGGGGCCCCATGGGAACATAGTACAGAGGCAGGCACTGCCCGGTGC
>NW_028058138.1:0-398 GCF_054177405.1 Leptonychotes weddellii
TAAAGAGTTAGTATCCAAAATATATACAGAACTTATAAAACTCAACACCCCAAAAAACAAATAATCCAATTAAAAAATGGGCAGAAGACATGAATAAACATTTTTCCAAAGAAGACATAAAGATGGCATATAGACTCATGAAAAGATATTCATCATCACCCATCATCAGGGAAATACAAATCAAAACTACAATGAGATAGGGCGCCTGGGTGGCTCAGTCGTTAAGCGTCTGCCTTCGGCTCAGGTCATGATCCCAGGGTCCTGGGATCGAGTCCCGCATCGGGCTCCCTGCTCTGCGGGGAGCCTGCTTCTCCCTCTCCCACTCCCCCTGCTTGTGTTCCCTCTCTCGCTGTGTCTCTCTCTGTCAAATAAATAAATAAAATCTTTAAAAAAAAAAA
>NW_028058139.1:0-8563 GCF_054177405.1 Leptonychotes weddellii
ATCAATTCAGAATATGGCAGGATACAAAATCAATGCACAGAAATCAGTTGCTTTCTTATACACTAACAATGCAACTGTAGAAAGAGAAATTAGAGAAATGATTCCATTTACAAAGCACCAAAAACCATAAGATACCTTGGAATAAACCTAACCAAAGAGGTAAAGGATCTATACTCTAGGAACTACAGAACACTCATGAAAGAAATTGACGAAGACACAAAAAGATGGAAAAACATTCCATGCTCATGGATCGGAAGAATAAACATTGTTAAAATGTCTCTCCCACCCAGAGCAATCTATACCTTCAATGCCATCCCGATCAAAATTCCAATGACATTTTTTAAAGTGCTGGAACAAACAATCCTAAAATTTTTATGGAATCAGAAAAGACCCCAAATCATCAAGGAAATGTTGAAAAAGAAAAACAAAGCTGGGGGCATCATATTGCCTGATTTCAATTACAAAGCAGTGGTCACAAGACAACATGGTACCGGCACAAAAACAGACATATAGACCAATGGAACAGAATAGACAGCCCAGATATGTACCCTCAACTCTATGGTCAAATAATCTTTGACAAAGCGGGAAAAAATATGCGATGGATAAAAGACAGTCTCTTCAATAAATGGTGCTGGGAAAATGGACAGCCACATGCAGAAGAATGAAAGGTGACCATTCTCTAACACCATACACAAAGATATAATCAAAATGGATGAAAGACCTCAATGTGAGACAGAAATCCATCAAAATCCTAGAGGAGAACATAGGCAGTAACCTCTTTGACATCAGCCACAGCAAATTCTTTCAAGATACATCTCCAAAGGCTAGTGAAACAAAAACAAAAATGAACTTTTGGGACTTCATCAAGATAAAAACTTCTGCACAGCAAAGGAAACAGTCAACAAAACAAGGAGGCCACCCACAGAATGGGAGAAGATATTTGCAAATGACACTACAGATAAAGGGCTGGTATCCAAGATCTATAAAGAACTTCTCAAACTCAACACCCAAAAAACAAATAATCAAGTCAAAAAATTGGCAGAAGACATTATAGAACATTCCTAAAGAAACTAAATAATAATCAAAAAGTTCCTATCCCTATTGAAGTGGGCCATCACAATATGCACCTCCCTTTTCCCCCTTTCTGAATGGATGTGTTCACTGAAATGATCTTGCTTGTGTTCTATTGCTGTTTTGGGGAGAGGGGCAGATATTTATCTTTTTGTTTCATAGACCTCAAGGCAAAGAGGAACCATGTCCAAATCTGATGGAATTTCAACTGATATGAAATGACTGGATGGACCTTTGGGTAGCTTCCCTTAGGGGAAGGGATGGCTTGAATGTGTTCTACAACTGGGAAGAAGGGGGCAAAAGAGTATTCAGTGATTAAAAAGCAGAAACATTTACTGCTCACCAAATACTCATGTGTTCCTCTACAATTTTCAGGCCACTTGCAGTTAGGAGCATGTGACTATTTCTTTCTTTCTTTCTTTTTTTTTTTAAGATTTTATTTATTTATTTATTTGTTAGAGAGAGAGAGCACAAACAGGGGGAGCGGCAGGCAGAGGGAGAAGCAGGCTCCCCACCGAGCAAGGGCCCGATGTGGGACTTGATCCCAGGACCCTGGGATCATGACCTGAGCCAAAGGCAGATGCTTAACTGACTGAGCCACCCAAGTGTCCCACCATGTGACTATTCCTAAGCAGTACATTGAAGTGGAAGTAACATGGGTTACTTCTGGACTGAAGCATAGAAGAGAAGTCATGAGATCTCCTGCCCTTCCTTTTCATTCCTCAGTGACAGTGGCAGCTCCATCTTGAGATAGTTTAGCCACTAGATGGAAACAGATGGATTGCCATCTGTTTGGAAGGAGCTGCAGACTTTCCATGAGAAAAAAATAAACTTTCATGTGTTAAGCCAAAAATTGTATTGCGTGTGACTCTTATACACAAATGCACACACACACACACACACACACACACTACTCATTGGAAAGAAGATTCCATACAAAAATTAAAACTACCATGGAAGGCCATCCACTGTGAGGAGAACAGCAGATACAGCAAAATGGGAATTAATGCCCCAAAAGTCTGAAATAATGGAACTATATGATAGAGACTATATTAAAAATTACATTTTGGGTATTTGAAGTACCATTTACAGAGATACAGGGTACTATTGGGAAATTTTTTAAAAACCTATTTGAAAACAAAATTAACAGATCTTTTAAAAAGGAAGAACATTGCATTTCAAATTGAAAAGTCAATAGAAGACACACACATATGTTTACTCATTTTATGACAGAGGTGAAAATGAAATGTAGTAGGAAGTGGGGCTTCTTTTCAATAATTTAATTTTTCATCATTTGGATACCCATATGAGAAAACTGAATTTTGATTTGTACCTCACATTATAAAAAAAATTCCAGGTATATTGTAGATCTAAATATAACAATAAAGTTTCTACATGAAAACATGGAAAATATTTTGAAGCAAAGATTTCTTAAGTAGAATAACCATAAAATATTAACAATTAAAGACAAGTTGGACTGTGTTAGAAATAAAAACTTCTGTTTGCCTAACGATGCCAGTATGAAAGTGAAAAGGCAAGCCATAGAGTGGGAGAAGGTATTTACAGTATGTATATCTGACAAAGGATTGCTATCCATATTGTCAAAGGAACTACCACAGATTAATAATAAAGACATAAACTAATAAAGAATGGGCAAAAGACTCAATTAAGCATTTCAGAAAGAAAGCTTTCCAAAAGCCAGTTAGCACTGAAAAAGATATTCAATATTACTAGTAATTAGAGAAATACAAATTAAAACATCAGTGGGGTGCCTGAGTGGCTCAGTTGGTTGAAGAGCCGAATCTTGATTTTGGTTCAGGTCATGATCTCAGGGTCTTGGAATCAAGCCCCACATTGGGCTTCAAGCTCAATGGGGAGTCTGCTTGAGGATTTTTCTCTCTCCCTCTCTCTCTGCCCCTCCCCCACTATAAATAAATAAATACATCTTTAAAAGAAACAAAGCATCAGTAAGATATCAATCCAACACCACCAAAATGAATAAAAGGAAAAAAATCAAAGAAGTGTTGGCAAAGATATCAAGCAATGGAACTTCCCTCTACTGCTATAAGAGTGTAAATTGGTAGAGACACTTTGGAAAACTATTACATAGTAAAATAAAACTGAACATATGCATATTCTGTGTGGTAGACAGAATAATGGATCCCCAAAGATATACATGTCCTAATCTCCAGAACTTGTATTAGGTTACATGGCAAAGAGGAATTAAGTTTGCAAATCACCTGACCTTAAAATAGGGAGATTACTGGAATGTGCCCATTGTAATCACGTGAGTCCTTAAAAGTGGAAGAAGGCATCAGAAGAGAGAATGGATGAAACAAGAAGGATCTGTATCGAAGTTACTAGAGGAAGGCAGGTGGAAGCCAAGGAAATCTGGTGGGTTCTAGAAGCTGGAAAAGGCAAGGAAATGGATTATCTCCTAGAATCTCCAGAAAGAAAGGCAGACCCTCTAACACCTTGATCTTAGCCCAGTGAGATTTATGTTGGACTTCTGATCTACAGACTGTAAGTTATTAAATTTTTGTTGCCTTAGACCACTTTGTTTGTGGCAGTTTTCACATCAAAATGAATCTATCCTATGGCCCAGTAATTCTACTCCTAGATATATATCCACAGGAATGTAGAGATACATATACAAAAAAAGACATGTGCAAGACTGTTCATATGGTTTTATTCATAATTACCTCAAATGAGAAACTACTCACATTTACATAAATGCAAAATGGATCATGTGTAATATCTTAATACAATGGAATACTAAACCACAGTGAGAAATGAATGCTACACACAATGGTAAGATGGCTTTCACAAACATAATATTGAATAAAAGAAGCCAAAAGAGTTCAAGTTGAAAATTTCATTTATATTAAGCTCAAGACTTAGTAAAACTAACCTATGATGTTAAATTCAGAATTGTGGTGGCCTTGGCAAGTGTCTGGTGACTGAAAAAAGGTGTAAAGGGAGCCTACTGGGTGATGGCAACATTCAATTTCTTGATCTGGGTGGTGGTCTCAGTGTTTGGTTTGTGGAAAATGAGTTGACATTTATGATTTATGCATATTTGTGTATGTATTCTTTATTTCAATAACTAGTTTAACTTTAAAAAGGCAATAGATTGTTTAAGAAATACATCAGACACAACAGGGGTGAAAATTGAAAATTGAGAAATAAATCTGAAGAAATTCTCCAGAATGCAACTAGAGGATAAAAAGATGGAAAATATAGAAAGGAGTGTAAGAATGAGAAAGATCAAATTTATCTATAATAGATATTACATAAAGAGAGAGTAGAGAGAATAGAAGAGGCAACATTCAAAGAGATAATGCTGAAAATTTTCCAAGCCTAATAAGAGATAGGAGTCTTCAGATTTAGAAAGCAGGGTTAAAAAAATGAAAATAAATACATCCCTTGATATATTGTAGTTAAGCCCAGAAATACCATTATCAACAACAACAGAGAATAGAAATCAGTGGAATAATAAATTCAGAGTTCTGAGGCAGAAACAGAGCAGTCAGCCTAGATTTTTTTTTAACTTAGGTGTATTAAATATAGTTTCTGTAAGGCAAACTTTTTTCTTTAATGTATGATTCTATGAGATTTGACAAATGCATACAGTCATGCAAACTCTCTATTAGAGTCAAGATATAGAATGGTTCCATCACACACACAAAAATTCCCTCTTGAGCCTTTGTGATCAATACCCCTCCTCCCACCCAGCCCATGGCAATTGCTGATCTATTTTCTGTCCCTGTAATTTTCATTTTCCAGAACATCATATAAATGGAATCATACAGAATGTGGTCTTTTCAGAAAGACTAATTTCACTCAATATAATGCATTTGAGAGTTATCTAAGCTGTTGTGTGTATCCAGAGTTCTTTTTTTATTGCTGAGTAGTATTCCATTGAATACATGTAATGCTGTTTATTTACCTATTCACCAAGTAGAAAGGCATTTGGGTTGTTTCCAGTCAATAAAATGTATGAAAAAATTACTATAAATATATGCATACAAAGTTTTGTGTAAACATGTTTCCATTCTTTTGGGTAAATAACCTAGAGATGGGATTGCTGGGTCATATATGACAAGTGTATATTCAACTATATGAGGAAACTAATAGTTTCTGTACCATTCTGTAAGTGTCTGTACCATTTTGCATTCCTACCAGTAATATATGAGAGTTTTCATTTCTCTACATCCTCACCAGCACTTTGTAGTATCCATTTTTTCTTCTAATCCGTGTGTAGTGATACTTCATTGCCATTTTAATTTGTATCCTTGCATGTGCTCATTTATCATTGATATACTTCTTTGGTTAAGTGTTCAAATCTTTGCCTGTTTTAGTTGGGTTGTTAGTTTTCTTTTAATTGTTTTAACTATATTTAGAAGAACAGAAGTTTTTAATTTAAATGAAGCCTAATTTGTAAATTTTTTTATATATGATGCTCTTGATGTCCTATCTAAGAAATATTTGCCTAATCTAAGATTACCAAAAAATTTTTCCTATGCTTTTTTTCTAGGAATTTTATAGTTTTAGGATTTACCTTTAGGTCTACTATTTTAAATCCATTGTCTGTGGTATGAGGTATGGGTGGAGGATTTTTGTTTTTGATTTTGTTTTATTCATGTGGATGTCCAATTATTCCATCACAAATTGTTGAGAAGACCATCCTTCTCTACTGAATTACCTTTATGCCTTTGTTGAAATCTATTGTCTATACATGTATGTATGGGTCTTTTTCTAGACACTATTCTATTAATTCATATGTCTACTTTTTCACCAATACCACACTGTCTTAAATACTATAGCTTGACATTAAGTCTTAAAATCAAGTGGTTTAAGTTCTCCAGCTTTTCTGTTCTTTTTAAAATTGTTTTGACTATTCTAGTTTTGACTATTCTAGTTTTTTTTAATAGATTTTAGATGAAATTTGTCAATTTCTACCAGAATGTTGGTTAAGATTATGTTAAATCTATATATCAATTTGGGGAAGGATTTACATCTGTAGAATAATGTGTCTATCAATCTATAATTCTGATGCATCTATTTTAAGTCTTTAAAATTGTTTTTTCAATATTTTGTAATTTTAGCATACAGATCTTGCACAAATTTTAGATGTATACCTATTTACTTCATGATTTTGGGTGATATTATAAATTATACTGTTATTTAAAATTCTAAGTTTTCATTGCTAGTATATAGAAAAACAGTTTATTTTTTAATCCTTTATCCTGTAACATGTTACTGCTAGTAGATTTTTGGAGATTCTTTGAGATTTTTTAAATAGCAATCATGTTATCTGTGAATATAGACAGTTTTATTTCTTCTTCTTTAATGTAAAAGCTTTTGTTTCATGTCTTCTAGTACTGGATAGTACCTCTAATATGATGTTGAATACAATTCATGAGAATACATATCCTCACTTTATTCTTGAGAAAGCATTCAGTCTTTTAGTAACAGTACATCTACAAAACTCTACAACCTAATATCACAAGTCTGATAAATGACCAATACTAACAGTATAAACCAGCACCCCAACATCTATTAAATGTACTATGTAAATGACACTGTTTTGAATACCTATTACATGCCAGGCTCTGTTCTTAGCACTGGGTTATATTACTAATCAAAATAGAGGGTCCCTCCCTCAGGAAGCTCATATTCTAGCACAGGAGATAATCAATAAATAATATACATGAAAAATAAGTGACTTATTGTACAAAAAATGATAAGTGCTTGGCAAAAAAAAAATAGGGCAAGGAGGAGTCAGGAGAATAGGTGGGGGAATGGAGGTAGATTGCTATATTAAATAACATGGTCAGCATAGGACTCATTGTGTAGTCAGATATGAGCAAAGGCTTGAAAGAGGAGAGGGTGAGACAAGGGGGTATTTAGGGGAAGTTTTCTCTAGGCTTAGGAAAGTCTGGAGCAAAGCAAGACATAAGGGTGCCTGGTATATTCAATGAACAGGAAGGAAGTCAGTGGGGCTGGAGTGGAATACACAAAGGGGGGAATAAAAAGGAAGGAGGTCAAAGGTAATAGAGATGTGTGTTGGACCATGTGGAGTTTAAGACATTATAAGGACTTTGGCTTTGAGTGAAATGGGAAGTCATTGGAGTATTGCAGGCAGCAATGATAGAAACAACCCAATTAAAGGACTACTGCAGTAATCAAAGAAAAATGTCATCATGGTTTAGAGAAGGGTGATGGAAGTGGTGAGAATTAACCAGAATCTGAATGTATTTGGAAAATGAAACTGACAGGATTTCCTGATATATTAGATGTAGAGGTGAGAAAAGGGAAGGAGTCAGGGATAATTACAAAGTTTTTGGGCTGAGAGATTGGAAGGATAAGGTTGCCATTCACTCAGATGGGGAAGACAACAAAGTTTTAGAGGGAAGACTTGAATTCATGAATTCAGCTCTCTGGAGATTGACCCCGTTACAATAAAAGAAGAGATGCTAAAGGTTGTCAGTGGCTTAAAAGGAAAGTTTTGCCAAGTTTTTTTTTTTTTTTTTAAGTCTCATTATTTTCTCTCTTTTCAAAACTTTAGCCTAAATTAATTCCTGGTCCAACATGTCCTTGCTGATAGGCAGAGTGAGCTCTTGCTCCTTCTCAGCCAAGGAGGAATATAGGTTTAGGACAACAAACATAGGTGCTAGAGCCCAGATCTATGATTCACAGGGTATATGCCCAGGCAAAGCCATTGAGATGCTCTGTGCCTTAATTCCTCATTGTAAAATAGGAACGATACCTACGTCACATGATAGTTGTGAGGATTAGTTCTAAGTATTTAGTATCATCCTGAGCCCAATTACCAATGAATGGTAGTTATTGCCATATTATGATATTATTATAATTGTTGTTACAATTATTATTAAAAAGCAAAATAATGATCATGGTGGTGCAGTTTGCAGATAGGTCTGGTATAGAAAATTTAGCTATGGGTAGGTTTAAGGAGTTTGTCTCCAGTTAAAATAAATGACTAGAAATTGGGCCCGTAGGATGTGATACATCAGGACAGTTGGGGAAAAAAAATCTGTGAAGGCAGTAGATACAAAGGTCAAACAACAAGAATTACTGTTAGAGTTGTCATAGGACCTAGGCACAGGCTGAGTTCTGAGACCAAATGAAGGAGTAACCCCACCTCCAGAGAAAACGGAAGAAAACACAAAATGGATTCAATTACATTATGTCAGTTAAGAAAATGCATTTACATGTTGTACTGTTATATGTCAGAACTCTGGTACTTCCTAGGCCACGAGAAATAAATAGAAACATTTTCGAGAATTCTTCCTTCAACCCAGTCAACATTTCAATGCAAACTAAGAAAAGAGGTCAGGACTCTGGAAAACTGTATGGAGGTTCCTCAAAAAGTTGAAAATAGAGCTACCATATGATCCAGCAATTGCACTACTGGGTATTTACCCCAAAGATACAAAAGTAGGGATCCGAAGGGGTACGTGCACCCCGA
>NW_028058140.1:0-398 GCF_054177405.1 Leptonychotes weddellii
GACCTGAGCCGAAGGCAGTCGCTTAACCAACTGAGCCACCCAGGTGCCCCTATATATATTTATTTTATTTTTTATTTTTATATATATATAATACTCTGTATTTGTATACACACACACACACATATATATACACTTGCTGTTATATGTATCACCATCCAGGTGATGCTGACACTGTGTATCCCACACTGGAGCAGGGAGGCTGCAGGCCCAAAGACACATGCATTTTACTGCTGGATAGAGGGGATCGCATTAGCAGGTTATGCTTTTGTCGACTTCTTTATTTACATCAACATTTAACTAAAAACAATCCTGTGGAATGCCTTCTCTGAAGATGGATCAAATTTTCCAACTGAAACCCTGCACATTGCACATAAAACAAATATTTAGGAAACATCTGA
>NW_028058141.1:0-398 GCF_054177405.1 Leptonychotes weddellii
ATCACCGAGGTGGATGAGGAGCATGTTCATAGGGTGAGCCCTCTGTCCCCCTCCCCACCTACTCCGCACCTTCTTTCCCCACCCCTGCAAGAGAGGTCCTTGTACCTGACTGCACATACTGGAGGGAGTTGTAAGGAAGACCATCCCTGATCTCATTGCTCTGCTGGTGGTATATTGTCAGGGGGCTTTGCTCTATCCCGGTGTTCTCTTCGTGGGACACATGAACAGACGTGTGTCAGAACTGGGAGTTCTGCTTGATCCAAGGAAGTGCTGGCTTTTCATTTTATGGACATTGCAAATCATGCTACAGAGCATGTTTCCCTTTTCACCCTGGCTGCCAGGGAACTCAGAGCCAAATTTGCAGCTTGCCATTAGCTATAGCTTAGGTTTCAATGGCC
>NW_028058142.1:0-398 GCF_054177405.1 Leptonychotes weddellii
GTGCCTGGTTGGCTCAGATGGTTAAGCGTCTACCTTCGGCTCGGTCATGATCCCAGGGTCCCGGGATTGAGTCCCACATCGGGCTCCCTGCTCAGCGGGGAAACTGCTTCTCCCTCTGCTTCTCTCTCTCTCTGTCTCTCTCTGTCTCTTATGAATAAATAAATAAAATCTTTAAAAAATAAATAAATTGGGTGTTATAGGGGCGCCTGGGTGGCTCAGTTGGTTAAGCGACTGCCTTCGGCTCAGGTCATGATCCTGGAGTCCCGGGATCGAGTCCCGCATCGGGCTCCCTGCTCGGCAGGGAGTCTGCTTCTCCCTCTGACCCTCCTCCCTCTCATGCTCTCTGTCTCTCATTCTCTCTCTCGCAAATAAATAAATAAAATCTAAAAAAAAAAAAA
>NW_028058143.1:0-398 GCF_054177405.1 Leptonychotes weddellii
GGACACTTCATCTAGAACTAATGATGTAATGTATGGGGATTAACATAAGAATAAAAAATAAATAAATAAATAAATAAATGTATGCAAATTAAAAGGAAAAAAAAAAAGACGTTAACTCATAAAATTCGACTTGATTCGTTCCCGCTTTCCTGCGCTTCCTGGGTGTTCCGTGCTCGGCCCTCCCTCAGAGCCCGACAACGGCGTCTGTGCCGTACTTTAGGGCATTTTTACAGCAATGCTGGCCCCTGGGAAGTTAACGCTTGAAGCAATGCGAGTATCGTAGGAATAATACAGCGAAAGCTTGGTTTTCTTCTTCTTGTGCTCGGCAGGGCTGGGGTCGGGGGTTGGGGGCACGGCTCTTGGGAGCATCTCATCCGGGGCCGCTGCCCACGAGGGGA
>NW_028058144.1:0-398 GCF_054177405.1 Leptonychotes weddellii
TCAGCCTTTTACACCTTAGTGAGATATTGCGTTAAGGAGATAATCGTAGTCTTCTTCTTTTAATACCCTAATTAAGCTCAGCCACAGTGGTGTAGGCATATAGGTAATGTAGGTATTCTGAGGCATTCCAGGGAAACGGCGGACAGACCCGCAGGATTTCAAGTTGAGAGAGCCACAAGAGGGTGCTGAGGACCGGAGATGGAGAAGGGCATGTTTCTACTGCGTGCCTTAGCAATAGCTTCTCTGCCCTCTTTGTAGCATGGACAGTTTCCCCAGTTCTGTAGAACAATGCTTCTCAAACGTCAATGTACACCTGATTCATATAGGGATCTGAATAAACTCCAGAATCTGATTCTACAGATCTGGGGTGCAGCCCAAGATTCCGCATCCCTTACCAA
>NW_028058145.1:0-398 GCF_054177405.1 Leptonychotes weddellii
AAAAAAATGATAATGATACAAAGATAGAGTATTCACTAAATTTAATCTTCTAAATTTAGTGCTAATTGTTTTTCCCTAGGGATTCAAATTTTGAACAACTAGAAAAATGAATGACTTAAATTTTCAAATAAGATTTTCAATACGTGTAATAAAATTCTATACTGATAAAAATTGGAAAATAAGAATTATTTTCAGTATACTACATTAATCCAGAAATTACTGTCCCAAACAGTTGATACAGTTTTCAAAAATTAAAAAAAAAATCAAGGCAGTCATGGTGGGGGTGGGGCAATGACTAACACAAAGCATAAGTCTTGGAATGTAGGCAGTTAAATCGGGTTATATGTGCAGACTGAAAAATCAGAAATGTATTCAGTTAAATAAATAATTTCCCTTTA
>NW_028058146.1:0-398 GCF_054177405.1 Leptonychotes weddellii
CTCATAGACTAATAACATGAGTTGAAATCTCCCCCACAGTTTTGTTTCAGTCACCCTGAACAGGTGAGATTGCAATGGATTATTCTGGGGGCACCTGGTTGACTCAGTTAAGTGTCTACCTTTGGCTCAGGTCATGATCACAGGGTCCTGGGATCAAGCCCCACGTCAGACTCTCTCCCTCTCCCTCTGCCTTTCCCCCAACTTGTGTGTGCGTGCGCTCTCTCTCTCCCTCTCAAATAAATGACAACTTAAAAAAAAGAAATGGATTATTTTGATTTTATAAGAATGAAATGATAGGGGGAGCAGAGCAAGATGGCGGAGGAGTAGGAGACCTGGATTTCGTCTCCTCTCAGGAATTCAGCTGGATAGGGATCAAACCATTCTGAACACCTACAAAC
>NW_028058147.1:0-398 GCF_054177405.1 Leptonychotes weddellii
ACACTATGCACCGTAGCCCAGTGAGCTCATGTTGGAGAGGGAAATCCTCAGCTGTCCGGAAGGCTGTTGTTAAATTAACATTGAGTGAAAACATTTAGGGGGGGAAAGTGGTGGGGGGTGGTGGTTTGGTGAAGATGTCCCAGTAGTTTTACCTTTAAATTGGAAATTGAGCCACTTGACAACAGAAAGCCATTGTGACTGGGTATAGTTTGCTTGGGTTTAGGGTTTTTTGTATTTACTGTCTGGTTGGTTGGTTGGTTAATAGGGTATGTCTGATGAATAGGGTGTTTTGACAAATCCCTTCAAAATTGCCCTTTGAAAGGAAAATTAGGGCAGCTGAATGTTAGTTTGCTCTTCCTCCAGAAAGACAGGCTCAAACTCAGGAGAAAATGTTTTGA
>NW_028058148.1:0-398 GCF_054177405.1 Leptonychotes weddellii
AAAAAAAAAAAAAGAGCTGTGGAGGTTATCCTCCTTTCTCATGGCTGAAAAATATTCCACTGTGTGTATGTACCACATCTTTTTTATCCATTGCATTTGCAACAACATGGCTGGACCTTGGGCACATTATGCTAAACAAGATAAGTCAAACAGAAAGACAAGTACTGCAGGATATCATTTATATGTGGATTCCAAAAATGTTAAACCTATAAAAAACAGAGTACAATGGTGCTTACCTGAGGATGGTAGGGGGCATAAGAGGGATGGTGTTTAAGGGTACAAAGTTGTAAAAAATAGGAAATAAACCATGGAGATCTAACACACAGCATAATGAATATAGACAATGCATTGTACTATAATTATGTAGTTTGATAAATGTTGCTACATCAGCAGATTAC
>NW_028058149.1:0-398 GCF_054177405.1 Leptonychotes weddellii
CCTTCAGTGGGCGAATGGTTAGGTAAGCCATGGTACACCCAGACAATGGAATATTATTCAATGCTGAAAAAGAAATGAGCTATTAAGCCATGAAAAGACACAGAGGAAACTTAAATGAAGTTTAAGTTAAAGAAGTGAAGTGAAAGAAGCCAGTCTGAAAAGGCTACATGCTGTATGATTCCAACTACATGATGTCCTCGAAAGGGCAAAACTATGGGAAACATTTGCCAAAGCTTAAGGGAAGGGAGGAAGAAATGCATAAGCAGAGTACAAAAGTTTTTTAGGGCAGGGAAACTATTCTGTATAATATTATAATGGTGGATACACATTATTATACATATTTCCAATCCAAAGAATGTACAACACCAAGAGTGAACCCTCATATAAACTGTGAACTC
>NW_028058150.1:0-8563 GCF_054177405.1 Leptonychotes weddellii
GATGTGGAGCACTTTTTCATGTGTCTGTTGGCCATTTGGATGTCTTCTTTGGAAAAATGTCTATTCATGTCTTCTGCCCATTTCTTGATTGGATCATTTGTTCTTTGGGTGTTGAGTTTGCTAAGTTCTTTATAGATTTTGGATACTAGCCCTTTATCTGACATGTCATTTGCAAATATCTTCTCCCATTCTGTCGGTTGTCTTTTGGTTTTGTTGACTGTTTCCTTTGCTGTGCAAAAGCTTTTTATCTTGATGAAGTCCCAATAGTTCATTTTTGCCCTTGCTTCCCTTGCCTTTGGTGATGTTTCTAGGAAGAAGTTGCTGCAGCTGAGGTCGAAGAGGTTGCTGCCTGTGTTCGCCTCAAGGATTTCGATGGATTCCTGTCTCACATTTAGGTCTTTCATCCATTTTGAGTCTATTTTTGTGTGTGGTGTAAAAAATGGTCCAGTTTCGTTCTTCGGCATGTGGTTGTCCAATTTTCCCAACACCATTTGTTGAAGAGACTCTCTTTTTTCCATTGAACATTCTTTCCTGCTTTGTCGAAGATGAGTTAACCATAGAGTTGAGGGTCCATTTCTGGGCTCTCTATTCTGTTCCATTGATCTATGTGTATGTTTTTGTGCCGGTACCATACTGTATTGATGATTAGAGCTTTGTAATAAAGCTTGAAGTACGGAATTTTTAATGCCACTAGCTTTGCCACTAACATTCCTCTGATAAAGCCAGAATTTAAAAATAAAAATCTAGAAGGGAAATTTTAAAGTACACTATGCTGGAAAAAATGTTGCCTTAAAAACAGAAAGAAAACATACCTGAAAGCTAAGGTATAGTTAATAACATAAAAGAAAAATAATATTTAAAAAAAAATCTTTTATACGGGTAAAACTTCACTCTTGAACAAATTCCTCATTAAGCTTCTCATGTTACAGCAAGTTAGGAGAAGGCCCTGACATTTTCTCTCTGAATACCTATTAAATACCATCTGGAAACAACAAGAAATTACTAAGATTTGGGATAGGCTAGTATCAGACTTAGAGCTACTAGTGGAGCAGGATTCCTGATCAATAAGCCATCAATCTTTAGATTATTAATATATCTTAAATCATACCCACAAGCTGGTGATGTACAGTGATGATGAACACTCACTGTACATTAGGAAGTTTATTAAAGATTACATTGCAAAAAAAAAGATTACATTGCAAAATTTATTAAAAGGAAAAAATATATTTTCCTCCTTCAGGTGATAGCAAAAAGGTATTTGATAAAAATAAAACACCTGCTCCTCGTTAAGACTCTTAGGAAGCAAAGAATAGGACACTTACTAATGAACGTGATATCATAAAATGATACCTAGCATGATACTTAATGAAACATTGGAAACATTCCCACTGACAGTAAAAGCAAGACAATGATGTAGACTATTTCCACTATTATTTAGCATTTTCCTGGAAGTTCTATCCTAAATCTAGACATTAAAAGAAAGAGGTAGGAAAACTACCATTTTTTGAAATGATAATATTATGTGCCCATAAATTCCAATAAAATAAGCTGAAAATTCCTATAATCAGAGAGAGTTGAATAAGAATATTTTTAAATTAACAAATATTTACTTTTTATATAAAACAATGACAACCAGTTAGGAAATACAAAAGGAAAAGATTTGAGTTACAATAGCTGTAAAACACAATCTAGAAACACCACACAGAATATGTAAGGTCTTCATATAGAAGTCTACAAAACTTTTCAGAGATATATAAAAGAGCGTTAAATTTATATGGGATGTAGTTATTCCATATTCTTCGTGGGGAGGCTAATATTACAAGGAGTGAAAAGGACAATTTTACCTATGTTTTAGCATGTCAGTATTTCCACCTTTTCTATAAATAGGCAAAACTCTCATAATAAAATAAAGGTTATAAGTATACTGAAGGAAAAAGAGGCTGAATGAGATGGTTGCCATCCATTGTTTACTTTGCCAAAATAAATAATAAACAGAAAAAGTGAGTGATGTAGCAAGATCACCTAAGGGTATATATGAGGTTGATTCTAGGGGAAAGAGAGCAGTGTATGAAAGACCAGAAAGAATACAGCTGTGGCAAGAAGGGAAACAGTGAAAAGGAGAAACATCTTTGAAAAAGAATTGACAGGATTTTATGAGAATAAAACAGAGTCTGAAAGAAGAATCTAAGACAACCACAAGTATTTCATCCTGAGGGACTAGGCTATGGAGTGGGTGAAAATCAATATGAGGAAGAAAAGCAGATCATGAGGTCCAGTTTGGACATGTGTGTCTCAAAGGCAGTAAGGTGTTCTCAACAAGTTCACAGTATAAGCTATGCTCTTCATGTAAGTTAACTACAATGACAGCAGTACTTAGAACACAAACACCATTCAGCAAGTTAAAAAGCCTTCAAAGAGGGCAGTAGACAAGGCGGGGGTTAGATGATAGTGATAATGAGAAATGGAGGGTTAAATACTCAAATATTACATTTCAAAAGAGAATAGAAGAAGGAATTTTGGTATGTAAAACAAATATGAAGGTTATTGCTTAATTTAACAAACTGATTCTGTTATTTTGAAGAATATTACAGAATTTTCTATAAAATGAACTTAGTAGAAAAGACATTATGATTCTGGCTTAAAAATGTGGTCTCCATGTGACTCTGAACAATTATAAGTCTGAAAGTCAGTCTTTTCTATAATTCTACAGATTGGAAGCTCCTTGAGGGATAAGGGTAATTCTATTTGGACTTCACAAAGTCTATATTTTATAGTGCAGTGCTAGATTACCTCTGAATCACAATGAAGAAAATCTGGCAATGCAAAATCCCACATAGTTATAAAATCTTTGCGTCATCACAGCTGATACGCACAAAGTTCTTTAGCACAGGTGTTTCTGAAGTTGAGACACATTTGGGGAGTTCAAAATACCTATGGTTCTCACATTCGTACTTCTCCTGGTGTGATTCTGTGCTAATGTTAGTACACAGAGATGTAACATTAAATGTGCCATATTTCTGGGTGACTCATTAGCTGCTAGGAATTTGTTATAGGAGAGCCAAAGCTTTCCAACATGTCTATATTTATTTGGTAGTTTCTATAATTATATTTCTTCATTTAAAGAAAATTCCAGAGAATATGGAATCACATGGAAATCATATGAATTGATTAAAGTTTTATATACCACATATTTTTGATATGCCCCTATCATTGAAAGTAGAAACTCCCTTGGCTGTGTTCCTAAAATATACACATACATAATGTAACTATTTATATCCACATCTAACTTCTTCACTGTCCTGAGAGACCCTTGGCCCAGAGACCATGTTTCATTCATTTCTATATTTATTGTTTACAAAAGCAGTGTTTTGCTATAGCAAGCTTTCATTAAATGTTTCTTAACTAAGTAGATGAATTAATCAAGTTGTTAATTTAAAAGTCACATTCTTATGAAGGAATTATAAACAATTCGGTAAGAACCTCGAAGATAAACTATATTAATTTTTCAATTTACTGAAATGTGGGACTTTGATTGAAGAGTTTTCTGGTTACCTCATTATTTCAATTTCCAAATATCATTTGGTTTGAATCCTGGTTTGGAAATTCTTTCTGTATACTGTTTTCTTGCCTTCAACTATTTGAGCAAAAGCAATATGTTGAAGGTATTTACTTAATTGTTTAATAATTATAAATTTTGTAGACTCTCAGAATTTGCTACTCTGTACATCACTTTTAGTTGTAAAAGATGTGAAATAATGATACAAATTGTGAAGGAAAAGGAGATTTTAGTGATTATATGTTATGTGAGTCAAGGATATTAAGGGAGTCAATGATACCAGATTTTTGTAACTCTCAATTTTTCCTAAAACTTAATGCAAAATGTTGCCAAAACAACAAAAAATGTATGTTTTATATATATTATGTAGATAATATATATAGTAGGACCTTATAAAGTACAGAATTCATTTTTTTGGTACTGATATTGCTCTGAATAAATGTGACTGTCCACATGCACAGAATGGAGGGCTTGGGGTTAAAATTAAATTCAACTCAATAAACATTCATTCAGCATCCAGATAGGAAGGCTCTGTGCTGGGTGCCATAGTCTCCATAGATACAAGCCCTTTTGGAGTTCAAAGTCCATTGGGGAAATAGGCTTGTGAATTACAATTATAGCTAATAAATATAGTACAAGATGTTCTATCTTTGTGAGTATAAATGAGTTCTTTAACATTTTTAATGTTAAATGTTTCCTGTTTCCTCATCTTCAAAATAAGGAAGTAATAGAACTATTTCACATTATTGTTATAAGAATTAGATAAAATAATGTATATATAACTCTTAGCATAGTGCCTGGCATATTAAAATCACTCCACAGTGCTATCTATTACTAGTAATTTTTTTTACATGATGCAGAGAGAGGTATCAGACAGAAAATGATTAGCTTTATTTGTAGAATTAGGGAACATAGCAAGCATTGATAAGGAAGGAAGGAAGGAAGGAAGGAAGGAAGGAAGGAAGGAAGGCAGGCAGGCAGGCTAAGACTGCTAGAGTGTTATATCAGTTATCTATTACTGTGTAATAAATCACTCCAAAACTTAGTGGCTTGAAACATCTCTTATTACACCGTTTGAGTGGTCATGAATCCAGGTACAGAATAACTGGGTTCTCTAACTCAGGCTCTCTCACAAGCGAGAACAGTTAAGGTGTTGGCTGAGTCTGCAGTTCTCACTAGGCCCAACTGGGGAAGGATCCACTTCCAAGCTCACTCACATGGTTGTTGGCAAGAGTTTGTTCTTCACTAGATATTGGACTGAAAGCCTCAGTTCCTTGAAGGCCGTTGGCTGTAAGCCGCTCTTGTTTTTTTGCCAAGTGGGCTTCTCCATAGGACAGCTCACAATATGACAATTTGCTTCATCATAAGGAAGAGCCAGAGAAAAAAAGAGAATAATATGGTAGTCTCAGTCTTTTATAACATGATCTCAGAAGTGATATCTCATCATTTTTGCTATATTCTACATACAGCCCTCACACAAGGGAAGGAAATTATACAAGGGTTGAATACCAGAAGTCAGGTATCACTGGGGGCCATTTTACAAGTTGCATATCACAAGGGTTCATAGTGATGGTGGACATTTATAAATACGTAGTTAAAAGCATGGACTCTGGAACCATACTGCCTGAATTCAAATCCTGGCTCTGTTACTTAATAATTTAACATTCATAATGAGTCATTTAAATCTCTTTATTTCTTTGCAAAAGGTAGAAGAAAACGATTCCTACAACATTGAGAGTAAATAAGTTAATAAATGTGAAGTATTTAAACAGTGCCCCAAAAAAGTAAACCCTCAGTAAATGTTAGCTTTTGTTGTTGTCATCAGCATTGTTATTTTAACTGTAGAAAATAGAGGCAAAATGCACCAAGTCACAGAATGACAGAAAATAAAGGAGAAAAACAACCCAAGTGAGTCTACTTATTCTTGCAACACTTCTCCCCAAGGCATCTTGAGAAGGCCATGTTGTCTGGATCAGGCTGGCAGTTTGAAGCAAGCCCTGCAAATTGGGGAGTGCATTATGTTCTATTGCAACAGGAAGTCACATGGGGGCAAGGAGACAAAACTTCTCCAATGCCTGGAAATGGGATGAACCATGTCACCATTGCAAAAACAGAGTTTTCCTGGTAATTCCTCTGAGGCAAGCCCACAATTTTAATTAAATATATCAGATCAGAATATTACATCCTAGCAACTCCCTCCCTCAGAATAGAAAATCTAGAAATATGGGAGAAGCAGTTGCAGTTTTTATACATGGGGAAAAGCTGTTAATTTTGCAGTGAATTTTATACATGTTTTATCACAGCAGAGAAATCGTGTTATTTCCAGCTCCTCTTTTTATTGCTGGTAAGCCTCACAGAATTATAACCAGTGAAATATTCCCCTTGTCTCTTGGGTGGTAATGAATTTCCCAGAGGATAAGGAATAGTTTCATGTTCTCACTACATAATAACTCAAATATTTAGGCATGTTGTAGCATAACACTTTAATTGTTTAATCAAGAAGGTGTCTTATATGCTTAAATATCCAGATATAGTGTTTTTTTTTTTCTAACAGGGAATTATATAGCTAAAGGGGACTCTTCAAATGAAATAGCCTAATGCTCTCATTTTAAAGATGAGGTAAGTGACACCAAAGGGCTAAGAAATTTGCCCAATTTACACAATCATTGGACTATAATAGAATAATTCATTTCATGTACTTATAACAATAATGTCAATGCTAGGTCACACATTCTGCCAGATTCTTCCTCTTTTTATCTCATTTAAATCTCACAGCAAGTATTATTATTATTCCCTTCCTAGACGAAGAAACTGAGGCCGGGAAATCCATTTATTCATTGCTTTAATTATGTTTTTTGAGCACTTTCTGTATGTCACTTTGTGAGGCATTGGCTTTAGGGTAGTGAGACAACAGACCTAGTTTCTGCCCTCGAGGAGTTTGTCTCAGTATAGGGGGTGGGAGGGTGAATAAACAAACATGTCAATTAAATTGTGATAGGTGAAGAAAGCAACCAGAGAGGTGTAATGAACGCTAAAGGGAGAGGGGTGGGGATCAGCCTAAAACAGGTGTCTTTGAAATAGTAATGCTTAAGCTGAGCCTGGAGGAGTAAGCAGTCAGGAGAGGAGAGGCAGTGGATGTTACCAGAAAAGGAACAGAAGGGACAGAGGACCTAAGACAGGAAAGAATCTGACTGTTCAAAGAACTGGAAGAGTCTGCTATGGGTGAGTAACTTGCCTGACGTCACTGAGATGAACACCAGAGTGGAACCCACACGCAGGCCACTTAGCTCAATCCATGCTCTTCCCTTCACTGTGCCCCCAGGTGAACAAGTGCTAGGAAAAAGGAGTAGGGGACCATAATCCTAAACGACTGAGTGCTCATAAAAGTCTACCTTCTAAAGATCTTAAAAGATAACAGTGATCCTAACAAATCGTAACAAAAGTCCTGACCATTAAAATTGACCATGAGAAGACAGAGAGCCACTTATGTTGTTTCCTCAGGAACACAAATTCCTAACGTGAGAAAGACTATAAAGGAGAAACAGGCTTCCTTCCACACATCTCAAAGTAAAACTACACAAGAGCTGAAAACAGTAGTGGAGCCAACTCTTCTCTCCCTGAGGCACGGCCAGCTGAAGGTAACCAGCTCCCCAGAATTGAAGGCTGGAACAATCACTGCAAAAAAAATTTTTTTTTGATGTTCCAGTGGCAGTTCTAGCTACAAGAGTAACAAGTGTTAGCATTGAACAGAGAAGAGAATGAATAGTTCTTGACCACCTGTTATTGCATGCCAAGTTATGTTATAGGCCCTATGCTTATGTCATTTTTTTCCTCATAGCAAACTATGTCTTTAAAAAATGTAGTTCAGAAAAAGTAGGATTTTTTTACACAAATTCACATAAATTAAAATTTAAAGTCATGCCTAATTTACTCCAGATTATAGTTTTTTTGTTTTTTTTTTTTAAAGATTTTATTTATTTTTTAGAGAGCGAGCGAGAGAGAAACAGCATGAGAGGGAGGAGGGTCAGAGGGAGAAGCAGGCTCCCTGCTGAGCGGGGAGCCCGATGTGGGACTCGATCCCAGGACCCTGGGATCATGACCTGAGCCGAAGGCAGACGCTTAACCATCTGAGCCACCCAGGCGCCCCTCCAGATTATAGTTTTTATATTTTCTCAATACAACTGTATTTTCTGAGGTAAAATATTGGGATAAAGGGTGAGAGTTGGTAGCATGGATGGAGGAGTCTTTCATTACATATTATGATACACAAGTAGCCTCTGGTTTAGTAGTACCATTGTTGGGTACCTTACCAAAATCAGGTCAGTGATGGATTATAGTCCACCTAACTGGATACATTTTGATATATCATGATCATTGGTGGGTCATTATATTGGCAGCCATAGATAAAATGCAGAGAAACCCTGTGCTATAACTCACCATTTAAATAAAGCCCCTAAATTCCAATCTGTAAGAAAGGCAGATACAACAAATCTCTTAGGACAGCCTCTGGCGTAGGCAAACAATCTGGCACCAAACACAAACACCCCCATACATCCTACATTTGTGTGCTGAGTCAAAATGCTGTAGGAATATAAATTCCTGCCCAGCAGACTCTGGGACTCCGTGCTGGTTTCAAAGATCGTTTTGTGAGGTGCTGTCCCAATTCTCCTTCTCTACACTAATGGGCAGATTGCCTTACAAGTACAAGTCATTATCAAAATAGACCAGGGATTTGACAGTACCTTTCATCAGCAATTTCAAATGCACTAGATGGATGCTAAGGTAAAATGAATCAACCTGTTCCTAAAAGCAGGTGAGCTGAGCTACAAGTTAGCTTCTGGTAAAGGCAAGTGTAAATGAGGCCCACAGTCCTCTGTACTGAAGAAAAAATATTTCAATGCAGAAAGGTGTTACTGGGGCGCCTGGGTGGCTCAGTTGGTTAAGCGACTGCCTTCGGCTCAGGTCATGATCCTGGAGTCCCGGGATCAAGTCCCGCATCGGGCTCCC
>NW_028058151.1:0-398 GCF_054177405.1 Leptonychotes weddellii
CACCCAGGCGCCCCTATAGCTAATTTTTTTGATCATGCATCTCTAGTAATATTTTTAAGCCCACATCCTCAAATGTGATATTTACCTAAATATATGTCTGTACTAATACATTATGTACATTATAAAATATTTGCAAATTTTTAAATTAAAAAGATGAAATTAAAAACTACTTTCCTAACATTTAAAATTTTATTTATGATAAGAAATCCTTTTGTTCTTATTAAAACTTATTTTAACAATATATTTTTAGTGAAAGCAATATGCACTTTTTGTAAAAATCTTAACACTCTGCCATATACCAAGAGGTAGGTATTATTCCCACTTTATAGGTGATAAAACTAAACTTTGAGAGGTTATATAACCTGACAAATGCCAGAGCTGTAACATGGCAGAGCTGG
>NW_028058152.1:0-398 GCF_054177405.1 Leptonychotes weddellii
CAAGGATCCTCATTTTACAGCCCATGTTGTTCTTCTTCCACGTTGTTATTTGACCACTTACATTTCTGATACTATCCCCTTTTCTTAGTTCATGCCTCATTAGCTATCTAGAGTCTAGACCATGAAATAGCCTCCTAAAAGATCTTCCTGACTTCTGCTGACCCTCCTCTAATTCATTTGCCAGGCTACCACTCAGGCCGAAGTTTCTTTAGTATCAATCTGATTATGTTGTTTGTCCATCCTTCCATGCTTTGCTACCATTTATTATTTATTGCTTGATGGTCAAATGTTTTTGTATGGGATTAAAGGTGCTATGACCCAGTAACAGATTACTTTTTCATTCTTATCTCCCACCAAAACATGTCTCCACCATTGAACTCTGTGTGTATTTACTCTAC
>NW_028058153.1:0-398 GCF_054177405.1 Leptonychotes weddellii
AATATGAGAATATAAAAACATGTTCCCATCTTTTTTTTTAAGTAGACTTTATTTTTTGAGCAGTTTTAGGTTTATAGAAAAATTGGGCAGGAAGTACAGAGAGTTCTCATGTGTCTCCTTGCCCCTCCTCCTTCTCCCAGTCTCATCTATTTAACAGCAACTTGCATTACTGTGGTACGTTTGTTACAACTGATGAGCCAAGGGCGCCTGGGTGGCTCAGTTGGTTAAGCGACTGCCTTCGGCTCAGGTCATGATCCTGGAGTCCCGGGATCGAGTCCCGCATCGGGCTCCCTGCTCGGCAGGGAGTCTGCTTCTCCCTCTGACCCTCCTCCCTCTCATGCTCTCTGTCTCTCATTCTCTCTCTCTCAAATAAATAAATAAAATCTTTAAAAAAAAAA
>NW_028058154.1:0-398 GCF_054177405.1 Leptonychotes weddellii
GCCTGGGTGGCTCAGTTGGTTAAGCGACTGCCTTCGGCTCAGGTCATGATCCTGGAGTCCCGGGATCGAGTCCCGCATCGGGCTCCCTGCTTGGCGGGGAGTCTGCTTCTCCCTCTGACCCTCCTCCCTCTCATGCTCTCTGTCTCTCATTCTCTCTGTCTCAAATAAATAAATAAAATCTTTAAAAAAAAAAAAAAAGAGTGATGATTGACATTAAATGTCTGAGACATGGCCCAGCTGGCATGGCGGACTGTGGAGGAAGAGAGCAAAAGCCTTGCTCATAAGGTGATTATCCGCAATAGGTCTGCTATGAGACTGAAAAACCCAGCAGTTGCCCACAGGTTTTGTATGAAGGTTAGGAGAACACTTGGCTTTTCCAAGTGGTAAATAATGTCCTA
>NW_028058155.1:0-398 GCF_054177405.1 Leptonychotes weddellii
ATGCACGACAAAACCTAACACTGCTTCCCGCCTTCTCTGGATGTGTGGCCCTGAAGGCTGGGACTGACCGCAGGCAGGCACCTCTCCAGCCCAGCCCAGCCTTTCAGTTTCCCTAATGCGGATAACCTTTTTATTTTTTTTATTTTTTTAAAGATTTTTATTTATTTATTTTGAGACAGAGAGAATGAGAGACAGAGAGATGAGAGGGAGGAGGGTCAGAGGGAGATGCAGACTCCCTGCCGAGCAGGGAGCCCGATGCGGGACTCGATCCAGGGACTCCAGGATCATGACCTGAGCCGAAGGCAGTCGCTTAACCAACTGAGCCACCCAGGCGCCCCCCTTTTTTTTTTGAAAGCTAAGCACTTTGCAAGCATGCGCTCAGTGAATTGCGACAGTAA
>NW_028058156.1:0-398 GCF_054177405.1 Leptonychotes weddellii
ACAGGCGGGGGAGGGAGGGGCAAAGGGAGAAGCAGACTTTCCACTGAGCAGGTAGCCTGATGTGGGACTTGATCCCAGGACCCTGGGATCATGACCTGAGCTGAAGGCAGACGCTTAACCAACTGAGCCACCCAGGCGCCCCTTTTCTGTAATTCTGAAAGTATTTCCAAATAAAAAGTTTATTTAAAAAAGAAATGGAGGGGCGCCTGGGTGGCTCAGTTGGTTAAGCGACTGCCTTCAGCTCAGGTCATGATCCTGGAGTCCCGGGATCAAGTCCCGCATCGGGCTCCCTGCTCGGCAGGGAGTCTGCTTCTCCCTCTGACCCTCCTCCCTCTCATGCTCTCTGTCTCTCATTCTCTCTGTCTCAAATAAATAAATAAAATCTTTAAAAAAAAAAA
>NW_028058157.1:0-398 GCF_054177405.1 Leptonychotes weddellii
CCAAGAGCTAACTAACATCTTAAGAAATCTGTAGGTTGACGTCTTCCAGGTAGGACTGCTTTAGTTACTTGCATCAGAATATAGCTGAAGTTAAAGGACATAAAAAAAGGGAGGGTATTACAAGAATAAGAAGCATTTCACTGAACCCTAGGGCAGGAAAGCTGCTGGGATTCAGGAAGAAGCAAGAAGCAAAGATTCTTGGGGCGCCTGGGTGGCTCAGTCGTTAAGCGTCTGCCTTCGGCTCAGGTCATGATCCCAGGGTCCTGGGATCGAGCCCCGCATCGGGCTCCCTGCTCCGCGGGAAGCCTGCTTCTCCCTCTCCCATTCCCCCTGCTTGTATTCCCTCTTTCGCTGTGTCTCTCTCTGTCAAATAAATAAATAAAATCTTTAAAAAAAAA
>NW_028058158.1:0-398 GCF_054177405.1 Leptonychotes weddellii
TCTAAATTGAGAAGGAATTACTCAGGAATGAGGGATGTTCTACAGACAAAAGGGCAAAAGCAGAAAAGAAAAAGCATGGTACATGGAAGTCCTATAGAAACTCATTAACTGGAACATAAAAGATATAGTGGGAAAAGACCAAATTGCACATACCTGTTTTGAAATAAAGATGCCATTATGACCTTTAAAATGAATCTACGGGCGCCTGGGTGGCTCAGTTGGTTAAGCGACTGCCTTCAGCTCAGGTCATGATCCCAGGGTCCTGGGATCGAGTCCCACATCGGGCTCCCTGCTCTGCGGGGAGCCTGCTTCTCCCTCTCCCACTCCCCCTGCTTGTGTTCCCTCTCTCGCTGTGTCTCTCTCTGTCAAATAAATAAATAAAATCTTTAAAAAAAAAA
>NW_028058159.1:0-398 GCF_054177405.1 Leptonychotes weddellii
CAATAACATAAAATTTACTAAGAACAGATTGACATGAATGTAACGTTAATTATTCTTGATTTCTTAATTAAACTGTTTTATCTTTTTTTTAAAAAATGAACTAGTTGGGGCACCTGGGTGGCTCAGTTAAATGTCTGCCTTTGGCTCAGGTCATGATCTCCCACTATCAATAAATACAATCTTAAAAAAAAAATGAACTGGGCGCCTGGGTGGCTCAGATGGTTAAGCGTCTGCCTTCGGCTCAGGTCATGATCCCAGGGTCCTGGGATCGAGTCCCGCATCGGGCTCCCCGCTCAGCGGGGAGCCTGCTTCTCCCTCTGACCCTCTCCCCTCTCATGCTGTTTCTCTCTCGCTCGCTCTCTAAAAAATAAATAAAATCTTTAAAAAAAAAAAAAAAA
>NW_028058160.1:0-398 GCF_054177405.1 Leptonychotes weddellii
GCCTTGACTCTACAAGGTCGAGAATGTGCAGCTGGTTCTTAGATGCTGGTTGTCCCCATGTTTTGCAGGTGGAACCAGGCTCACAAATCTTCAGGAACCAACTTCCAGGGGCTTCCGTCAAAAATAGATACCCTAAAGGAAGAGATGGATGAAGCTGGAAATAAAGTAGAACTGTGCAAGGTATAAGACTTCCCTGATAGGGCACCTGGGTGGCTCAGTTGGTTAAGCGACTGCCTTCGGCTCAGGTCATGATCCTGGAGTCCCTGGATCGAGTCCCGCATCGGGCTTCCTGCTCGGCAGGGAGTCTGCTTCGTCCTCTGACCCTCCCCCCTCTCATGTGCTCTCTCTCATTCTCTCTCTCTCAAATAAATAAATAAAATCTTTAAAAAAAAAAAAAA
>NW_028058161.1:0-8562 GCF_054177405.1 Leptonychotes weddellii
TTTTGAGTTTTTTACGAACATAATGTTCACTTCTAATACTTAGATCTTTATTTCATGATTTATCCATCTGAGACAGTATCTATTGGCCCCTCAGTATGAAAGATGGTGGAATTAGCACACATATTCTACCTCCCACCTTTTCTGTTCCCTTTTTCCTTTCTTCTGATATTTGTGATAGCCTTAGTTTGAGTTCTTCTGATGATTATCATTAAATAATATACTTACACCTCTATATCTTGATCTATCAAATTTATATATATTTATACACTTGCTCTTTATAAATGCCCCTACACTGCCACCTACTTCTCTTATTTTTGTCAATGAACCACATTTTAACATGTCAAGATCGTCATAATATTTGTATATTGTGCGACAATTATAATTGAGCTTGCTTGGCCTATGGGCCAATTTTTAAAATGGAAAACCAATCAGTGGAATTCAAATAGTGTGATTATGTAACTATTATTTGCTATAGTGTCATGTGGGTTATTAGGCAGGGAAATGCAACAAACTGTGGTCTGTTACTAGCCTGTGACTACCTCCTGGCCCTGGGAACTCTTTAGGTTGTAAATCTTTTTTTTTTTTTTTTAAAGATTTATTTATTTATTTGAAAGAGAGACCATGAGCGGGAGGGGCAGAGAGAAAAGGAGAGAGAATCTCAAGCAGACTCCATGCTGTGCACAGACCCAATGCGGGGCTTGAGCTCATGATCCTGAGATCATGACCTGAGCCAAAATCAAAGAGTCAGATGCTTAACTGACTGAGTCACCCAGGTGTCCCTTGACTATACATCTCAATCACCTTTCAAAGTGATGGTAATGGGTCTTTTCAAGTTTCCTTCTTCCTCTTAGATCATGTGCCAGGAAGTCATCCTCTCCCTTTAAATCCTTGGATGTATTGCCACATGGTGGAATCTCCCTTTTTTGTTTTCTCTTTTTACTTATTGAGGTTTCTTAAAGGTTTAGCTATTTCAGGGAATCAGCTTAAGGCTTATTTAAACTTTTAAATAAGTGTTACATTTAATTAAATTGTAACAAATCAATACATCAAACTTTAATAAACTCATTGAATTAAATTTAGATTTTGTTTTCATAAATCTCCTCTTCCTCATTTCCTTTGGTTTTTTATTCCCTACTTCCTTAAGACAAGTCCTTAATTCTCTCACTTTTTAGTCTTTCTGCTGCAACTGCAAGAGCATAACAGGCCATAAATTTTCCTCTGAGGACAGCCTTTGCTGGGTCATTGGTTTTCACTGATCTTTAGCAATAAAAATTTCCCTTTCAATTTCCTCATTGAGCCAAAAACTATCTAGGTGCATACTTCTTCATTCTTATATAGAGGTGTTGTTTTTTTTGTTTTTTTTGTTTTTACCTTTTAATAGTTTATTTTTCAAGTTATGAGATCATGATCAAAAATTTTGCCTGGTTACATGTCAGTTACACCGTGACTTAAAAAAAAAATAGAAAAGAAATTTTGCCTGTAAAATTGCTACTTAAAAAAATATATCTCTTAAAAAAATGTTTTTTGGCCTGACAAGTGACATCTGTTTGCTAAAAGTAAATATAATCTTCACTGAATAAGGTAGAAAAACAGCTTTCATTTTTCCTAGTACTGGGCTTAATAACTAGTAAGTGACAATTTTAGGGCTCAGTCAGGCAGGCAACACAGATGGAGCTGATTCTCTGCTCAGAGGAAGTGACGGCAGCTCCATCCATGTTGGCTGTTAGTCAAGGACGTTGGAGTTATCCTCGACTCCTTCCTTTCTCTCACATTCCAATTAGGCAATCCTATCAGTTATATCCAGAATCAGGGCACCTGGGTGGCTCAGTCGGTTAAGCGTCTGCCTTCGGCTCAGGTCATGATCCCAGGGTCCTGGGATCGAGCGCCACATCGGGCTCCCTGCTCGATGGGAAGCCTGCTTCTCCCTCTCCCTCTGCCTCCTTCTCTCTCTGCTTGTGCACATGTGCGTGTGCGCTCTCTCTCTCTCTCTCTCAAATAAATAAAATCTTTAAAAAATATATGTGTGTGTATATATATATATTTGGATATATATATATCTCCAAAATTAGACCATGTGTCATCACCTCCACAGTCACCAGCCTGGTCCAAGCTCGGACATCTCCCCCCTGCATATCAGTAAGCTCTAAACAGGGCTCCCTGCTGCCACTCTCACCCCCTACAGTTTGTTTTTGGCACAGCAACAACTTGATCCTGCTGAAGGGCAGTGTGTGCTCCTCTGCTCAGAGCCCTCCAGGAATTTCCGGGCCACTCCATGGAGGAGCCCTCTTGGTAGGGTCATTGGCATCCTCCCCACCAGCTGGAACAGCAGAGTAGCTTCGGAATGGATGGGAAGCCAACTGGGCGAGGAGGAAGAGGGCCCTCCGCAAGGTGTTGGAGCTGAGAGACTGGACAGGAAGCACCCTTTGGGAGCTCCTGAAATAACCAAGGGACACTTTGAGGAAAGCTGATTTGGGTACTAAAAAGAAGAGTGATCTTCCTGGTTGCAGGCTTTTAAGGCACAAATCATTTATGTTACAGTAAATTTTGCAAAACGGTCTAGCCTAAATTTGTCTTCAGGAATGAATGATTTTCTTTCAGTGTTTCAAGGTGAGCTTTCCTTTGTTGGTTGTTTCTTTGAGAGGAGAAAACAATAAAATGACATTTTCCTTTTAGCCAGAAGCATTTCTGACTGCGTTTAGAACAGCACCTTCTGATTAATGCAAACACGTGGGTCTCTCTTAGCTGTACACTTTGTAAATCAACCAGTGGTGAAGCCTTTGTTCTAGCTGACCACATGAAATGGGGGGGAGGCTTTTTTCCCTCTCTGCTGGGTGGTAGGGTGACTACTCTTTCTTTTCATTGGAAGAGCACATCACCTGATACGGCACGCACCGGGATGAACACAAGAGGCCTTTATCTGCGTTACCTGATCGCGGTCCTCTACAACTTTCATTACTTGATTAGCTACAAGAGACAAGAAGGGTTTTCCGAGGAAGGCTCAGATACAGCAACACTCTCGGGAGTCAACAGCCTCCCTAGCCAGGGGCCCTGGCTCTCCCTATTGTGATAAAGACCAATGTCATTTTTTAACCTCAGGAAGCTCACAGTGCGGGTATGTGTACATGTGCGTGTGTGCGTGTGTGTGTGTGTGAGAGAGAGAGAGAGAGAGAGACACTCCTGGGATCTATATAGTTTCTCCTCTCCTTTTATACCTCAAAAATATTCCAGAAAGGAACTTCTCTACAATGTGTCTTGGGCTGTTTCCTGTCCCCATTTCCCTGCACAAACACAGGGTTGTTTCTGTGAATAAAACAAAAATCTTCTCAGAAAGCAGAGCCTCACAGGCCCAGGAACCCCGGCCAAGTGTCGGCTGCCTGCCTCATTTCAGAAGGCAACTGCACATCTCTTGAGCATTTCCTGTGAACTAGACACTTTGCCACTTTACTTACCCCGAGCTTTACCACTTCTTGTCTCTTTTTTAGGATTACACTCTGAGACTCAGAGAGGTCATGGGAAACAGCGCAGCCCCCTCCTTAGTGCAAGTTCCCACCTGTCACTGGCCTGGATTCTGGCAATGGCTTTCCAACTGATCTCTCCACACCAAAATCTTTCCACCAGCAGCTAGAAGGAAGTTTTCAAGGTCCATATGTGACCAGGTGACACATACATACTCTTCACCCCCACACTCACTGCTAAAAAACCCTCCCTGGTCATCCGACGCTCTGGGCACAAAGACCAAATGCCCTGTGGTGTCCGATATGCCCATCCTCCCTCTTCAGCGTCCTCTTCTCCTGCTCTCCCTTCATCTTCTGGCTCTAGACCAGCGGGGCTGCACTATGCTTCTCCCTGGTACAGGACCTTCCCATGTTCCCACCTCTGCCCAGGGAGCCACTGCAGGCCCAGCTTCGGAGCACCACCCGGGTCTCAGTTCACTCCTAGTCACCCTTAAGCTCACAGCTCACCCCTCCCTTCCCCCTGGCAAGCCTGGACTTGCTCCCCAGCACCGTCCCCTGCCACCATTTCAAATGGGCATTTTTATCTTATGAGCATCTGATTATCTTCTGACTTCCTCACTAGACTGGCACGGACTGGGTCTTCTGTTCTTTTCACGAGTTGTATTTTGAACACCTAACACAGTATCAGGCCCAAGATAGGCAATCCAGATTGGCCGTGTGAATCTGACTGAATAGGAATGAATACAGCAACGCCTGCAGGGATGGAAAAGCCAGGATTTCCACACGGTTTGTGCTCATCCCATTGCCGCACACCTTCTCTCCAACCATTGGCCTCCTGACTTTACAGATACTGGTTAAACTTCCTCCATGGCCCTCCCTGGCACAGGACCGATATAACAGAATCGCTCGTGCCTTTTCTAGATGCTTGAAATACTGCTACTGATGCCAAAACTTTCCGCTCTCATGTTTTCCCTTCCTGGAAACTTCTCAGGTCAGCTTTGGATAAGGGATGCCTATTTTCTTGCTCCTACTCTGTTTTCCGGACTGTCTCCCCATCATCACGTGTCACTTCCTTTCTGTCCCCGTCCTCATAGGCTGAGAATATTCCCGTCTTTGCTCCCCTGCACCCAGGACTCAGGCACATCCCACAGTGGCTCTCCCCCAGGGGGCAGGGAGCTGGAAGGGCTGGCCCTCCCAGAGTATAGGTGAGCAAGCACCTGGGAGCTGGAAAATTAAGGTGCAGGTCAGTAAGCGACCCCCATTCGGGGCACCAACTTCACACTATGTTTAAGAAATTATGTGACAGACCGAAAAAAAAAATTCATGGTGAACCCAATCTTCGAGTTCTAGTGGTTTCCTCCAAAACATTAAAAGCTTTAAGTCATCGTATTTGCCGCTAGAGCATGACCACATTGCATTCGGCCTAATCAATGCTTCCTCGGGACCTGCTGTGGTTCAGACACTGTGTGAGGCCGGCGTACGCAGGGCTGAATGGGCTACAGGCCCCACTCCGGGGCAGGGGTGGATGGCACGCTATTCTAGAGAACAGATGCCACCAAGGAGGGAATAAGCCATGCTGTCGAGGAGAGGGCTGAGGGTGGGGAGACAGCCCAGAAAGCAGACAGACAGTCACACGTCGGCTGGGATTTAGGGATAAGGAGAAGTTCGTCTGACAGTGGCCAGAGAAGGTAACCCAGACTGAGGGGGGAGCGTGCCCAAAGTGCGGACGCTAGAAGCAGGACATGTTTGCAAGGAGCAGTATCTTGTAGAGCTGAAGCACTGGGTGTGTGTTACAAAGAGCGGGACTGTATAATTTATTGCCCGGAGTGAGACACTTTTGAGCATAAAGTGGCACGCTATGAATACTGATGGCAGGACGACATACACCAGGACAATTCCAGGCAAGCTGGCTGTGTGGCTGCCTGGTTCGAGGGGAGAACCGGGAGGCTACCCGGTTTGGCCGACAGCAACCTGCAGTATGGGTGGGACAGGGACTGAAGGCTGGAAAGCTGCCCAGGAACCAGGATTTGATCCTCAAGGCACTGAAGTGTCATGGAAAGGTTTGAAGCCCAGTAGGAAGACCAGCAGGGTAGCTGTAGTGAGGATTCAAGGGGTGCAGAAAAGGACTAGATGGTAAGCTTTATAAGAGTGGCAATCACAGCCTTTTATAGAGAATTTACCTACACAGTGGTTAGCACGATGCCTGGGGTACAGAGGAGCTTGACTAAGATGCCAAATGCAAGGCTTTCCCTGAGCCCCGTCTTTAAAATTGCAATGCCCTCCCCCACGCATGATGGGCAGCACCCTTGCCCTCCCTCTGCGGGCTTCCGGCTCCTGACGTGCTCCATGTGTCTGGGCCCTGCCTTCAGAGTGCACGCTCCACCAGGGCGGAACTGACCAGTTTTGTTCACTGCTGTCTCCCCAGCCCCGAAGGCAAGGAAGACGCTCAACCCATGTCTGTTGAGCGAAGGCAGGAAAAGAGGAGGCAAGGACATCGGGAGTCGGCTAGCTGTGTGGACGTGAGGATCCGGCATGGGTGGTGAGGCAGAGATGCAGACAGAGGACACTCACAAGGAGACTTGTCTGCCCTGATGGTGTGAAGGACTCCCCAGATCTCCTGGCGGTCAGTTGTAACAGCTCCCCTGCCCTCCGCTCGCCCAGCCAAAGTCACCGTCATTTCCTGCTCAGCCAGGCTCCCAAGCGCCCACGGCTCGCCCGTGAACCTTTGATGGAAGGATGGTGTCTGCCACGCGAGCAAGGGGGAAGGAACGCAAGTCTACAAGGTTCGTTTTCAAGCACTTTTTATTCAGCACATGAGATCTAGGCACCTCTTCTCTGCAATGAAATAGCCCTTCCCAGTGGCTCTGTCCCCTCCCAGAGCCGCTTCCAGGCCGGCGGGCCTCACTTCCAGAAGGTGGGCTTCCTCTCATGGTTTTTCATTTCCTTTACATGACTTGCTCTTCCTGTGCCTTCCGCTGTCCCCAAATACCTTGGAGAAGTGGGGCCTTGGTATCCTTCCTCAGGATAAATTCAGCCCATAGTAGCCAAGCCTCTTCCAGAACCCCAGGCGACTAAGGGTGTGAGGGCCCTCCAGTCCGCTCAAGCCTCCCCCTGGGCCACATCTCAGTTCCAAGCCTTCCTCGCGGTTTCTTCTGGGAAACCTAGGGGCTGTCCTTCATGTCAACAGAACCCCTGGCGACTTGCCCGGGCCTGCCTGGACGTGCCCGAGATGGCGTGGTGGTAACAGACTCGGCTTCTCTGTCACAACCACATTCCACGCCGTGCTGGCCCTGGGCAGGGACGGAGGGCTGGGCCGGGGCGGCGGGGGTGGGTCATGATTAGAGTCCAGCGCTCTGGGTCCTGCCATTTGGAAAGGGCCCCTGGTGGGGACGGCTTGGAGGCTGGGGCACAGGGGAACGACAGCAGACCTGCTGTGGAGGATGCAGGGCTCACGGTGGAATTTGGAGGCAGGCCGGAGTCCAATAGCGAGCTAGTGGCTAGGTGATGGCTGTGGACCCTGGGGTGGAATGCGGGAGTCTGGGTGCAGATGCTGCAGAGGGACGAAAAACCAAAAAAACAGTGGAATCACACATTCCCCAGGCCCATTTTCACGAGTAAGGCCTGTTGGGGAAACGGCATCTCCAGCCAAAGGCCAAGAGTGTGCTGGAGAAGATGCACAAGCAGGACACGAGGATGAAAGCGTCATTCAGGTCCCAGGCCCAGGGGCTGGGGTCCCCTACCACTCTCCATTCTCAGGAACGCACATGGGTCAGTTTCTGTTTAGGACCTGCTCTTCTCTCCAGGTGCCCAGATATTTTCCTGGGTTCAATCTTCCATTGGGATTCCGATAGCTATAGTTCATGGTTCATTCATTCATTCATTCATTCATTCACAGGCTCCCTTGAATCCGTTGGCAGGTCCTGAATTGGTTCTGAGGTACAGCTGTGGACAAAACGCAGTCCCTGCCTCCAGAAAGCTCCCCATCCAGTGCAGGAGCCGGCTAGTCCTCTAATGGGGGCATGCCCAGAGGGCCACAGGAGCACACAGGTGGGTGCCATCTTAGGCTTGGTCCCCAGAGAGAGAGGTGCGTCTGATATGTTTCCTGATGTTTCAAGTAATGCTCTCAGGAGGAACCGGTAAGAGAGTGGAAGAAGCAGGACAGGGGAAGAGACCCAAAAAACAAGGTTGGGTTGAGCACAAGTTTTGCTTCGAGAAGCTTCCACCTGACCCCGTAGGGGAACTCTGAAGTGCAGGCCAGGCCTCAGTCTTGTCCCAGTAGCAGGGGAAGAACCTGGGCTTTGAGACTCCTACCATACCAGTTGTAGGCTGAGGAGGACTGCAAGGGCAGGCACATACATTCCCAGACACTCTATACACGTTGGCGCCGGTGGACCCAGGGCAGTTCTGGAGAAGAGTCACAGGTGCAGGCTGCAGAAAGCCAAACATTCCAAAGAGGAAAACAAGGAAGCCAAGAAAGCAGGGCAGGGTACAGGAAAATAGTAAAGGGGATGTGGATGGAGCTCAACATCTGATATAGGCACCCAACCCAACATTATGGGTCAACATAAGCTTCTGGAGGAGGTCACGCCACACCCTGGGAGGTGGAAGGGAGTCACGAAACCAAGAATGTGTGACAAGCTTGAGGTGGGGAGATGGCAGGGGAGGGAGGTCAGGGCAGGGAGCAAATGCCCTGTAATAACCATATTCAAAGGGGACCCCTTCCCTTCCTTGGGTGGCACCTGTTCCCAGAACTAAGCAATTTGTAATTACCAAGAAAACAACATCAAGATACCCACATCTTTTCCTAAAAAACAAAATGGACAAGAACACGTACTATTACCTAGTTTCCTTTGAAAAAGAGTGCTGTGTTGTTGAGAACATGTCTGCTCCCGACGTGTCAGCAACACCAACCTCCGCTGTAAACAAAACTGGTCCTAACACCACACAGTGTATCTGTTTCTGAGCCTCACTCAGGAGCACCTGCTCTCACCTGTCGCCTCTCCTGAAGCCAGCTACCCTGAGATCCAAGACAGGCTCGAAGTTAGAGGAAGAACCTGCCTTCCATTTGTGTCTCAGACCGAATTTTCTTCTGGAAGATGGGAGAGGC
>NW_028058162.1:0-398 GCF_054177405.1 Leptonychotes weddellii
CTCTTCTGGACATCCAAGAACCAAGCTGCAGGCACAGCACTGGATTCACATCCTCATTTCACAGGTAAGGAAAAGGAGGCCCGGCAGAGGACATAAATGACTTGCCTTAGATCCCACAGCAAGCTCTGGCAGAACCAAATCCCCAGGCTAGCTTTTATCCCGCTGTCACCCCCCAGCCCCAGAAATGCTGCAGGGAAAACTGCAGCAGGGTTTCTGGGCCTCTGGGAAGCCAGCACAAGAAGCCACCTGGGGCTGCACTTGGCTGTGCGCCTCCCTGAGGAGAAGGTAGGCATCGGAGACGGGAGGGCTGGAGACGGGGACAAAGACTCCTTCCCTGTCTTAGATGGAGAGGGCGGCTGGCTCTCATCAAAGAACACACTCATTGTACCCACCCCCCC
>NW_028058163.1:0-398 GCF_054177405.1 Leptonychotes weddellii
GGGCAAGGTAGCCTCCAAAGCCACCCATTTCCTTCAGCTAGCCTTCTGCTGGGTCCCCATTCCTTCAGATCCTGGGCCTGGATTTCAGGTGTATAACTCCTGGGCAAGTCAGATTTAGGCTGGACATTTGTGGAGGAAGCTCCCATATCCTGAAGACAGGGGTGGCTCCAACAGAGCCAGGGGCAGCAGAAGCCTCCCAACCCACCGCCCCCCTCCCTCAGCCAGCCAGATGTTCTGTCCTCATTCCTTTCTTTCCAGGGCCTATATGCAAGGCTGGGAGCCCCAGAGAGCCTGGAAGCTGACCTAGGTTCATGCATTCTGAAAGGCAATAAACTCCAATAGATCCTTGGGTATGAGGAAAGCCTCTTTTCTCAATCCAGTCACACCCCTTGAGCTAA
>NW_028058164.1:0-398 GCF_054177405.1 Leptonychotes weddellii
GTTGGTTAAGCCGCTGCCTTCGGCTCAGGTCATGATCCCAGGGTCCTGGGATCAAGCCCCGCATCGGGCTCCCTGCTCGGCGGGAAGCCTGCTTCTCCCTCTCCCACTCCCCCTGCTTGTGTTCCCTCTCTTGCTGTGTCTCTGTCAAATAAATAAATAAAATCTTCAAAAAAAATGTTTTTTTAAAGTAATACAAATAGGGCGCCTGGGTGGCTCAGTTGGTTAAGCGACTGCCTTCGGCTCAGGTCATGATCCTGGAGTCCCGGGATCGAGTCCCGCATTGGGCTCCCTGCTCAGCAGGGAGTCTGCTTCTCCCTCTGACCTTCCTCCTTCTCATGCTCTCTGTCTCTCATTCTCTCTCTCTCAAATAAATAAATAAAATCTTTAAAAAAAAAAAA
>NW_028058165.1:0-398 GCF_054177405.1 Leptonychotes weddellii
CAGACGCTTACCATCTGAGCCACCCAGGTGCCCCCCCATGCACTCTTTCTTTGGAAGCTACAGAAGATTTCTCCGCCAAACATGGGAGTACCCAGTGGATCCAGAGAACAAGGAATGTGACCAGGGTAGAAGGAGGGAGGGCTATGGTGGAAGTTATTCAGGAAAAAGGAAAGGAGAATTGAAATGTAACCAGATACATGTGAACATTTAGAAAAAAAATATGATAGGTTTGTGACAGATAGAATATGGCATTCAGGAACAAAGGAAGAAATGAATAGCGATATTTAAAAATCGACAAGTGAGAATTAGGAGCAGTTATTGACTCTAGTAGAAATAAAAATGATACTAGAAAGTAAATATCAATAGTCTTCTACCTTGGTCTACAATGAATATTAATA
>NW_028058166.1:0-398 GCF_054177405.1 Leptonychotes weddellii
CTACTACTTCACCTAAGTTATTTTTTATTGCATTATAAATGCTACACTGTTGATTGTATTTGTTGTCATCTTTAACAGTGCTAAGTTTTGTTCTGGAAGGCATTTAATTTAGTTAAAGATCAGCATGATCTTTTGGAGTTTGTTTTTAAGCTTCTTTGAGTCTAAAGTAGCCTTTACTGTAGGACTAAATTAACTGTTTTTTTTTTTTTTTTAAAGATTTTATTTATTTATTTGACAGAGAGAGACACAGCGAGAGAGGGAACACAAGCAGGGGGAGTGGGAGAGGGAGAAGCAGGCTTCCCGCGGAGCAGGGAGCCCGATGCGGGGCTCGATCCCAGGACCCTGGGATCATGACCTGAGCCGAAGGCAGACGCTTAATGACTGAGCCACCCAGGTGC
>NW_028058167.1:0-398 GCF_054177405.1 Leptonychotes weddellii
GAGATATATGCAAAGTATGTCCTGTTTTTAATTGTTCCTTCCTTAGACACAGAAATAGTCTTGCATCTCCTGTACATCTGTGGTCTCCATCATTCCTCAGATCAGAAGTTGTTTCTGAAAATTGTCCAAACTACTGTTCTAGATCAGTTTCTGAGTCAGTGCAAGGTGGACCACCGCTCGATGATTTGTTTTCAGTCTTCCTTCTCAGTGTTCTGGGACGGTTTATTTAAATTCTGTAGGATATTATGTATAATTTATATGATGTGGGTTAGTACAACTTATTGATTGATTGATTGTGAATGAGGGAAAGCAGATTCTGTTGGACCAGCTGATGAAGGTAATAGTTGAGGTTGACATTGACTCTTTCTCACGAAGCAGCTGACCTTTGTCCACTTCAC
>NW_028058168.1:0-398 GCF_054177405.1 Leptonychotes weddellii
AGGAAGGCCCTATGTGGGGCTCGATCCCAGGACCCTGGGATCGTGACCCAAGCCGAAGGCAGACGCTTAACGACTGAGCCACCCAGGCGCCCCTTGAATTTATTTTTAACATGACAGAAAACTTTAAATTACTTATATAGCTCATATTACATCTCAACTGGATAGTACTGATCTAGATGGTTTCTAAAACACTGGAGGGGGGGCACCTGGGTGGCTCAGTTGGTTAAGCGACTGCCTTCGGCTCAGGTCATGATCCTGGAGTCCCTGGATCGAGTCCCGCATCAGGCTCCCTGCTCGGCAGGGAGTCTGCTTCTCCCTCTGGCCCTCCCCCCTCTCATGTGCTCTCTCTCATTCTCTCTCTCTCAAATAAATAAATAAAATCTTTAAAAAAAAAAAAA
>NW_028058169.1:0-398 GCF_054177405.1 Leptonychotes weddellii
CTGATTGACTTATTTCGCTCAGCATGATACCCTCCAGTTCCATCCACATCATTGCAAATGGCAGGATTTCATTCCTTTTGATGGCTGCATAATATTCCATTGTATATATACCACATCTTCTTTATCCATTCATCTGTAGATGGACATCTTGTCTCTTTCCATATAAACAGAGAGAATTTGATAGCAACTGGTTACTCCAGTGATGGAAAAGCCAAGAAGTCAAAACATGGGACACTAAGACTACCCAGAGATTAAACACAGCAGGAACATTCTACCAACCCTAGCATTAGAGGAACGGTAGGAGGAGGTGATATCAGAAAGAGCCTAGAAGCTGGAGCTTTCCAGAGGCCCTACAGTCATGGCAGGAGCTGTTTGTTGAAGCTAAGTCCATGAAAAGA
>NW_028058170.1:0-398 GCF_054177405.1 Leptonychotes weddellii
CCTGGGTGGCTCAGTTGGTTGAGCGACTGCCTTCGGCTCAGGTCATGATCCTGGAGTCCCTGGATCGAGTCCCACATCGGGCTCCCTGCTCGGCAGGGAGTCTGCTTCTCCCTCTGACCCTCTTCCCTCTCATGCTCTCTGTATCTCATTCTCTCTGTCTCAAATAAATAAATAAAATCTTTAAAAAAAAAAAAAAAAATTTTTTCCCAACAGGGCAATTCTACCAAAGGAAGAAGCTGGGAAAAAAAAAAAAAAAAACTAAATCCATCCAGAGCCTAAAATTGTTTTGGTAATCTACTAAATTCATTCATTTAATTCACTTATTCACTAATACAGCATGCCACTCCCCCAGTTTTTATCCCTGAAAACAGCTAGCTCTGCCACATCCAGAACCTGTA
>NW_028058171.1:0-398 GCF_054177405.1 Leptonychotes weddellii
GAAAAATATTAGACAAACTGAAATTGAAGGACTTACTACAAAATATCCAACTCGTACCTCTCAAAACTGCCAAGGCTTTCAAAACCAGGGCAAGTCTGAGAAGCCCTGAATCTAAGGAGACATGATGACTGAATGTAATGTGGTAACCTGGATGGGATCTTAGGACAGAAAAAAAGACTTTAATAAAAACTAAAAACTAGGGCGCCTGGGTGGCTCAGTTGGTTAAGCGACTGCCTTCGGCTCAGGTCATGATCCTGGAGTCCCTGGATCGAGTCCCACGTCGGGCTCCCTGCTCAGCAGGGAGTCTGCCTCTCTCTCTGACCCTCCCCTCTCTCATGCTCTCTGTCTCATTCTCTCTCTCAAATAAATAAATAAAATCTTTAAAAAAAAAAAAAAAA
>NW_028058172.1:0-8562 GCF_054177405.1 Leptonychotes weddellii
TGGGTGGCTCAGTTGGTTAAGCGACTGCCTTCGGCTCAGGTCATGGTCCTGGAGTCCCTGGATCGAGTCCCGCATCGGGCTCCCTGCTCGGCAGGGAGCCTGCTTCTCCCTCTGACCCTCCCCCCTCTCATGTGCTCTCTGTCTCTCTCATTCTCTCTGTCTCAAATAAATAAATAAAATCTTTAAAAAAAAAAAAAAAGAATGAAACTATGGTGTGATTTACCTTAATTAGCATAGCAATTTACCTCACAGTTTCAAAAAGTGCTAATAGATAGATGTTAACTCAAAATTGATTAAAATACCAGACAAATTGCTACTACCTTGAAAAGAGTTGTAATAATTTTGAAAATGTAAATTATGATTATGCAGTCTTTGGAGAGAACCATAAAATCCAATTTTTCTTGTATTTTAAAAAAAAAACCTGTGGTACACACTTTTTTCCCTTTAATCACAGTAATTTCTTCAAATGACACCACTGCATATTTCTTAAGGAAGATAGGCTGCATTTTTCAAATCTCCTGTGTAATATAGGAGTTGCCATTGATAGTTTTCAGCAAGAGGAAAAGAAATTGAATACAGAAAACCAGGGATCATGGGGAAATTAAAAAAAATTCATCTATGTTCCTTTCTTATATTACACACATTTTATGAGTTGGAACAGAGAATGGTTCTTTTCATTCTAGCGAGTGGGGTTGTGCATGACAAAATGTCTACAGAAATGTTATGTAGGCGTAACGATTTAAAATGATTTGGACCCTCCTGGTGTCTAACACCGAACTCTTTCTCTGAGGCACCAAAGTGCTTATAGATTCTATACAAAGAGGTGAGCATAATTTGTACTTCTGAGGAGTAAATGAAAATAACTTTAGTATACAGTTTGTCACACCATATCGCCAGGAGACACTATAAGTAAAAGATAGAACCTTCCCTAGTGGGAACACATGTATTTCCCCTGAATAGCTTCTACCCAACAAAGCTCTAAAATGGAATATTTGCATTTTCCCCTCTGCTCTGTTTTCTAGAATTTACAGAGCCAGTTAGCAAAAAGATTGCTTAGAAGACATATTATAGCCTCAGAGGATTACTTGTTCTGTTTTTCATACAGCTATATGAAGCCAAGTTACTGTCTATTCTTGCTCAGAACCTGTGAAAGCCAGAGAGCTAATATACTCTATATTCTCAGCTACAGGTAGACCTTACTTAATGCAACAGAAATAGGTAAATTGAATTTTGGTAAATCAAAGGACATATAGAAGACGTTGGGAGAGCTGAGAAAATAAATTAACCTGACCATGAAAGACTTTACCAAGTCAACAATTATCCACTCATTGATGTACTTCATAAATTTATCTTCAAATATCAAGTTTGCTTAAGGTGAATTGTATCTCTCTTCCTGTAAAAGTTATCACATAGAGATATTTTCTGTTTTTAAAAATTGAATCTCCAAAACAAATTGCCTGTCAGCCCTAGGTATAGGACTTTATACAGGCCCATGTGTAGATTAGAAAAGATGCAGCACAGAAGGCAGGCCCCATCTTTAGGGTGGGCTTAAATGTTTTATCTTCTCCATTCTTTTGTCATCGCTTTTCAGGTAGTTGTTCCTTGGATACCACATGGTTTGGACCACACTTTCTTCTCTTGCAATGCAATGTAGATTTTCTGGGTGTCTTCTCTGACCAAGTGACTTCAGTTCTTTCTTAGTGAGACCTGCATCCTTATGGGTTTGTTGATGGCAGGAGGGAGGAAGGTAACCTAACAGTGGAATGGGAAACATCAGGTAAAGAAAAGGGAGGATTTTCCAAAAGTAGATATTTACAACCTGCACTGTTTTATTAGGGAAAGTTCTAGACTCTCCCCTAGAGAACAATAAGATATAATAGACTCTGCTTGTATATGAAGTATGTTTTAAAGGTTACTTCTTGCCCTATGATTATTTTACTTTGAACATTACAACTAATGTTATCAGAGTTCATTTCTGAAATATCTCAGAAATTGAACAATATTGAGCATCGCTACAGAGAATTTATTGAGTGCCTGCTGTAATAATAAGAGCTACCATTTGGGGACCTTTTTAAGTCAGCCACAGTGTTAAGCATATCATTACACTTAATCCTTATAACAATCCTATGACTTAAGTACTTTTATTCTGTGCATACACTTGAGGAAACTAAGTCTTGAAGAAATAAAGTGAAACCAGGGTTCTAACCTGTTTCTGGTTGACTCTGAAGTCCATGGTATGAACCACAGTTGCCATGTTTCTTCTCTATGTTGTGCACAGCTTGATAGCCTTAAAGGTAAAAGGCAGTCCCCTGGTCCCCGGCTTCTGTTCAGGTGGAAGGCAAAGGCAGGTAAAGAGATGATTGCCACGTGAGAGCGCTTAAGTAAAAGAAAAACCATGCAGGGTGCCCGCCACAGGTGCACAGGGAAGGGGATACCTAACCCAACCTCTCTGGGAGACAGGATTGCTTAGGGAAGACTTCCTGAAGGAGGGAATTCCTGAGCCAACTAGGAATTCCCCAGTGAATCATTGGTCTTTGTGATTAGTATTTGAGTGTATGGCTTTGCCTTGCTTTGAGTTTCTATTTTTTATTCGTCATTTGGTATTTATTTTATCGTTCATTCACTAATCACAAGGCCTGACTTAGGGATACAAAAATGATCTTGGCTTTTGTGGATTGTACATTGGAGCAGGAGAAACAGACATTAAATGAAGCAATTATAAACTAACTTTATAAGTGCTAGGAAGGCAAAGTGGGCAATGTTAAAAGAATAAATAACCTGGAAGCCTTACCTAGCTTGGGGAGGGGAGCAAGGATAGGGCAGGCAGTGATTAAAGTTTCCTGGGGAATGACATTGAAGCTAAGAACTCAAGAATGACTAGCAAGTGGGCATAACAAAGGGGTTTTTAGGAGAAACTGGATTAAAAAGTATTCCAGGAAAGAGAATAGCATGTGCAGAGACCCTGAGGCCCGAAGAAACTTGGACAGTTTGATGATCTGAAATTAAGTCAGGTGACTGGAGTATCAACAATATGCTAGAGAGATAGGCAGGGCTAGATGGTGTATGACCTTCTAAGTGTACTGTTATAAGCTGCCTCAACTCAAGCAAGACTTAGAGCATAAATTTAAATTAAAAAATTAAAAATATTGCTTAAAAATCCTCTTAGGGCCCTCAGTTCATATTCTCAACTCTAATTTATGTATCAGTTTTTCCTTTTTATTTAAGATTATTTTCTTCTTGTTTTTGAAAACAATGTTATACACTGTATCTATATCACAAAAAAGAATTAACTACATGGTTTGGTTGAATTTGGAATGAAAGTTGATTTAAATACAAGCAAGTCTTGAATAGAGACGTATTCTGACAGATTAAGCATCATCAATGCAATGTTGAAATATCAATTCCCAATTAAAAAAAGGATTATATATAACATAGTTTTCCAAATCACCTAAAAAACATCATGTTATTTCAGAAAAGTGCAGATGACTGAATGTCATGGTCATCATACTTCTAAACAGGCTTTCAAAGCAAACAGCAAGGGTTTGATGTTGTTTTCGGTTTTTCCTGATGGTCCTGATATTTTTCGATAATGAACAGACATGGAGAGGGAGCACAAAATTGTGTATCATAAGCACCTTCTTCCAGACCCGCTTACTCAGTATAAATGAAATATTGATGTATTTGAAAATGCCCAAGTGTTCAATAAAGATTTTAAATAAAGCTACCTAAAAGTTGTGGTTCTTAGGTTAATCATTTATTTATCTAAAGGATGAAGGAAGCTGTCTACTTCTGTGATATGAACTGCAATCAGCTTAAAAATAATTGACAAATTAATCCCTTCACAGCACAGCAATTGTAAAGGTGTTAGTTTTAATTAGGCCTGTCTGATTGCCTTGTCTAATCAAGAATCAAGGTGGTATCTTTGATGGTTAAGGTCTGTCGGGGCCATCCCTGACCTGCCAGCCATGTATGTTTTAATTATTGATTCCTCACATTTCAGCCCTTTCCACAAAGGGACTGGAAGTTTGCAATACCTTAACATTTAAAGGAAAGAAAAATAAACATTTCCCCCAACACTTCTACCTAGGATCCTGTGGATCTTCTCTACCAGTCTACAGTTTTGTCCTAAAAAAGCTGTCAGGTCGATGATGAAGTCAAATGCACGTAAGAATGCTGTCTTACTGCTGCCTCTTCTCCCAAGCACTAGCTTTTCAATGGGCATTGTTAAGATCTCAGGAAGCCACTATCATTTAGGCTTCTAGAAAACACATTTGATTTCTTGATATGATACATACGTCTTTTTGAAAAATCCCCAAGGGTGAACGCCAGTACTTAGGAAATCAGGAAGGTCAGACAAAAAGGAACACGTGTCTTGTAAAACGCTTTCTCACGCTGCTGAGAAGGGACGCGGCGAGGGTTCCTGGTGCCACCATGAGCACGCCAGAGAACGTGGGCAGCGCGTGGTTTCAGTGGTGCGCATGCGTGACGGCGGCTCTTCTGTGGTTGCAGGTCAGCGAAGTCACGGTGGAGCAGCTGGTGCAGCAGTACCCCCACATCACCTTCAGCACCGTGCTGCAGGACTGCAAGAGGACCTTGGAGAGAGCCTATCAGATGGGCTGGACCCCCAGCATGTCTGCCGCCTCCTCCTAACACTCCTGCTCATGCCTACGGCCACTCGGGGCATTCAGCAGCGTGGAGAGGACCTGGAGATTTGGGGTCGGTGATCCCTTGGAAAGGTTTTAACTGTTCCATGTCTGTGGGTGTACCCCAGTGTGTATATTTGTGTCTTGTTTGCATACTGCATAGCCTAAGCGCAACTGCTATTTGTTCCCAGGTGAGCTGGGGTTTGTTTGTTTGTTTTTTTCCTTAAAAAGTAAAGATTTCGAAAGCCACAGACCCTTTAGTTTTTAAGTTCAAAGGCTTGTTTCTCTAAAGAAAAAAAAAATTTACTGTAAAACCAAAAAACTTTGGTCTATTATTTTGAGCTTCTAATGATTGCCTCTTGAAGATGCCCTGACAGAAAGGCATGTGCCTTCTCTTTTGATGGGATAGAATTGTGCACTTCTCCTGATGATGACCAGACCAGAAGTGATGTTGCACTAATTAGAAACCAGGAAACCAGTACTTTGCAAAATTTCAGGCACATACACACATCCAGGTTCTCACACCCCCTCCTATACGTGTACACGTGCATGTGTGCACAAACTCCAGGGCAGTTTCTTTCTAGATTGTTTTCTGACAGAGGGGCCTCCCTCCAGGTCACTGAGGGAACGTGTCATCCACTGTGGCTCTGCCTCAGTCTATCCACAGAGGGCTGACTTGCTATCTGTAGGTGAGGTAGGGACTAAAGGAAATAAAGCCTTCCGTGAAGTTTTTATATGGAGGCAACAATCTGAACTCCCCTGGCCAGCTCACAAAAGTTAATTGTTCATTATTCTGTAAATGTGTTCTGTTGAGTCCTGAATATTTTAGTTAAGTTTTATGTTAACATTGTATTAGCTTTTATTTCATGGGTAGTAACTGGTCCAGGTATATTTTAATGATATTTGGAGCTAACCTTAGCATTATCCACATTAAAGGCACCAGTGTAATTAATAGTAAGCAGTTATTAAAAAAAAAAACAACAACAACAAACCCTACAGATCATTTAATTATTTAGTTAATTTTGGTAATTATGAAAGTATATTCCTGAGATTTGGAGGTAGTCACATGAATAGAAGATTAATGAGTGAGATATAAGTAGACAATCTTTCTATTGATTTATCTTTTTTTTTTGCTTTGCTTTGGGCTTTAGAACAGGTGTTTTGGATATATGCATGTTATTTTTGAATAGCTCTTGTGCTATTACAAAGATCTATTGCTGGTTAATGTATGAGTTAAGAGGAAAAATGAGAAAATCTTTTCATTAAGATTCTGTTTACACTCGTCAGAAATAAGCATTTCTTTGTTTAAAGATTGCCAGCTTTCAGTTAAGACATATCTATCAGTAAATGAATATATGTTTTGATTTCACACATCTTTACAATTAATTCATAGTAGGGACTCAGGCTCAAGTAAACTTTCCTGTGTCTAGATTTATAATCAAGACAGCAGGGAGCCTTTTTAAGCTAAAGAGTGATTATCTTTCACAGTAGAACTAGATACAAAACCCTGCCTTGTGAGTTTACTATTTATTCTTCCCCAATGTGGACATAACTGTTTTTTTGGTCTTTAGCAGATATACTAAGGTTTGAGTTTCACTTTCGGTAAGTCCCAATATAGCTAAAATGATACTAGCTGTAAGAAACAAAATATAGCTTTACATTCAAATACCATTCACTTATTTATAATGACTCCTTTTTTGTAAACACTGTTTCCTTTGATCATGTCAACATGTTTCTGATGTGGCATGTTTTTTGCTTTTAATCCCAGTCAGTTAAGAAAATCTAGTTAGTAAGCACCAAGGGTATTTTTTCCATCACTAAATAGGTTACTAATTTAATTTGAACGGAATAAAATTTGTGTAAGGAAAAAAAACTTTATTATTAATAAAAAAGTTCTTCTTGCACATCAAGTGGTATCGTTTTCATATTCATTTCCCCACCACTGAAAAATATTTTAATTCACAATATTTTAACTGGTTTTTAATCCAAAACTAATTTATGACAGTGTGTATAGTAATAGTAACTTGAGTGAATAAACAAAAGTTTAATTTTTATATATGTCACACTATATTTTAAATAGTTAAAAAAGACAAAAGAAGGGAGAGCCATTGATATGGATGGTGCCATTTCAGTTCAAAGTTGTAATAATCTTTAGAGTGTTACAGTTTGGTTGTCAAACGGTTTCAGAAGTGTATAATTGATTTTTTTTTTAAATGTTGCATTTTTCGAATCTAAAATACAGCACTATAACATGCTTTAGCTTGGGGGTGGGGTGGGGTGGGGGACTTGCACTTATTCTTTAAGATGTTGACTAATCCAGAAAGCCTGATGCAACATAACCTGGAAAACTGCTTTGGTATATTTGTAGAAATCTGTAGAAATATCGTATCCAGCCTCAAAGCATTAATCTCAAAAAACAACCAGAAAAAAAAAAAAAAAAATCACCTTGAGTGATCCTGTGATGGTTGTTGAATGTGTTCTCATTAGATGCTTTGAAATGAGGCTTAAAATGATTTCTGGGCAATATAGAATTTCTTGTTTTGCGTAGAATGTCATAAATATATGTGAACACGTTTAATGCAGGGCTTTTTATCTCTCCAAAATGTCAACAGTATTTTCAGAATAAAGACTATGAAATATATTGCTGTAGTGAAAAATTCTGGTCCTTTGTCTTTAATGTCTTTTTGAGTGGATAAAGGAAATTCACCCAGTTTGTAGTTTCTATATTTCCGTGAATCTTTTGACCTTGCAATGGGTTGCAATAAAAGAGAAACAAAACACTGTGTCTTTTGTTTTATTTTAGAGACAATAAATGGCCTCCCTGATGCTGGTTGGGTGTGATGCATGCATGGTCTATGTCCTTGTGTGTTTCACTACTGACTTTATGTAGGTTTGACTAACCAGAATAATAAACAAGCCTGGGTTTAGGAGGTTCTAATTTGGCCAGTGATTACTGAGACAGATTAAAACCTTAAACAAGGGATTTGTTTAAAATCCCATTCCCTAAGGACTCATTCATCTGCTTAGCCATTTATTCATTTTTTCAAAAGCAAATAAATAAATATATTGAGTAAAAAACATGTGCCGGGCACTGGTCATTTAGAGGTATATAAAACTCATTCCTATCCTCAAGTTTCCTGTAGCCAGCAAAGAGACATTCTTGAAAACTAGCGATAGCGGTGCAGTACAATAGGTGTAGTAATGGGCATAGTTAGAACACATAGGACACAGTAACAGCTTTGGGAAAGAAGAGCTTCTCAGAAGAGGGACTTTTAATGAGGGTTGAAGGAGTAGCAGGAATTTGCCAAACTTACTGTGGGGAAGGAAGGGAGAGCAACCTGGAAGATGGAAAAATATATGCAAAGTCATGAGGGAATGAGACAGCTAGGCAAGTTCAGGGTATTTGAGGCAACCAAGTCAAGCAGAAGAGTATGTGTTCTGTAGGGGTAGGGGGTAGAAAAAGCCTCGACAGAAAAATAAGGGCTAACCAGAAACTCTTCATCGACTACTAAAGAGACTAGACTTGTAGGAAAGATCATTTCCACTGGAAAAGTCTTGCCCGAAATTCTTTCAACAAGTAGAAATTTAAATGCAGAACTTCTATTTCTGTCTGTATGCTAGAATGGAGATCCTGGAAGATTTTCTGTTATGTAACATCTAAAACTTTTCAGTAAAATATTTTTGTTTGTTTTCCCAGTGTATTCTTTTTTCTTTATTTTTCTTTATTTATTTTTATTATTATGTTATGTTAATCACCATACATTACATCATTGTTGGTGGGAATGCAAGCTGGTGCAGCCACTCTAGAAAACAGTATGGAGGTTCTTCAAAAAGTTGAAAATAGAGCTACCATACGATCCAGCAATTGCAGTACTGGGTATTTACCCCAAAGATACAAATGTAGGGATCCGAAGGGGTA
>NW_028058173.1:0-398 GCF_054177405.1 Leptonychotes weddellii
CAAGGATCCTCATTTTACAGCCCATGTTGTTCTTCTTCCACGTTGTTATTTGACCACTTACATTTCTGATACTATCCCCTTTTCTTAGTTCATGCCTCATTAGCTATCTAGAGTCTAGACCATGAAATAGCCTCCTAAAAGATCTTCCTGACTTCTGCTGACCCTCCTCTAATTCATTTGCCAGGCTACCACTCAGGCCAAAGTTTCTTTAGTATCAATCTGATTATGTTGTTTGTCCATCCTTCCATGCTTTGCTACCATTTATTATTTATTGCTTGATGGTCAAATGTTTTTGTATGGGATTAAAGGTGCTATGACCCAGTAACAGATTACTTTTTCATTCTTATCTCCCACCAAAACATGTCTCCACCATTGAACTCTGTGTGTATTTACTCTAC
>NW_028058174.1:0-398 GCF_054177405.1 Leptonychotes weddellii
ACATGAAAGGCCCCAGGACAGCCAGTCAGCCTATACCTTGAAGTGATGATCATACTTTGCATTTGGAAAGTATGCTTAGTATCTTTAGTGTCTACTTTGATTGACTAGATTTTAACTTACAATGTATGCTCATTTTAACAAATAAAAGCCTACAAAAGTATGCTATAAAAGTATAGGGACGTTAATAATCTTTCTCCTCGGGGCGCCTGGGTGGCTCAGTTGGTTAAGCGACTGCCTTCGGCTCAGGTCATGATCCTGGAGTCCTGGGATCGAGTCCCGCATCGGGCTCCCTGCTCGGCAGGGAGCCTGCTTCTGCCTCTGACCCTCCCCCCTCTCATGTGCTCTCTCTCTCTCATTCTCTCTGTCTCAAATAAATAAATAAATCTTTAAAAAAAAAA
>NW_028058175.1:0-398 GCF_054177405.1 Leptonychotes weddellii
CAGATATAGACTCAGAAACCAAGGCCATGCTGGTCTTCCTTATCTGTGCATGGCTGGGGAATCTTAGCTCCTTAAAACGTGCTTTTGACACATAAAACTCAGTAGCAGAATAGCTTTAGAGATTTGCTAAAATCATATGTAAATCTCATTGGTATATACTGTGTACAGATTAGGGGCTCTGTAGAAAATGAGAGAAGGCGGGGCGCCTGGGTGGCTCAGATGGTTAAGCGTCTGCCTTCGGCTCAGGTCATGATCCCAGGGTCCTGGGATCGAGTCCCACATCGGGCTCCCCGCTCAGCGGGGAGCCTGCTTCTCCCTCTGACCCTCTCCCCTCTCATGCTGTTTCTCTCTCGCTCGCTCTCTAAAAAATAAATAAAATCTTTAAAAAAAAAAAAAAA
>NW_028058176.1:0-398 GCF_054177405.1 Leptonychotes weddellii
ACCTTAGATTGTAAAGCCCCCATAATACTCTAATTAATTTCTGTTCTACCTCGTCTGCATCCTCACTGGTCGGCTAATAACATAAGGACCAGAACTGACCTCATTACAATAACTTCTTACATTTCTTACATCGTAATCAAAATGATTCCTCCAGGCTGGTATTTGAATTACATCCCCCCCACCCTGTTCCCACCCACAAGCCCCTAGAGGTGCCAAGTTAAAGATTTAGATGTGCATTCTTCATAGATTCCAATTTTCTGGGTTCCAAATTTGGGGTACTAAATTTTTTAAAAGGCATATTCTTTTTCTTTGCTAAGTTCATGACCTGTCCAAGCATTGCATTTCTGCATAAAAGAAACTAAATAACACAAAACTTGGTACTGAATTACCATCAGCTA
>NW_028058177.1:0-398 GCF_054177405.1 Leptonychotes weddellii
AAAAAAAAAAAAAGAGCTGTGGAGGTTATCCTCCTTTCTCATGGCTGAAAAATATTCCACTGTGTGTATGTACCACATCTTTTTTATCCATTGCATTTGCAACAACATGGCTGGACCTTGGGCACATTATGCTAAACAAGATAAGTCAAACAGAAAGACAAGTACTGCAGGATATCATTTATATGTGGATTCCAAAAACGTTAAACCTATAAAAAACAGAGTACAATGGTGCTTACCTGAGGATGGTAGGGGGCATAAGAGGGATGGTGTTTAAGGGTACAAAGTTGTAAAAAATAGGAAATAAACCATGGAGATCTAACACACAGCATAATGAATATAGACAATGCATTGTACTATAATTATGTAGTTTGATAAATGTTGCTACATCAGCAGATTAC
>NW_028058178.1:0-398 GCF_054177405.1 Leptonychotes weddellii
TCCACCACTCCAGTGGTCTTGGTAAAATGCCTCAATATGCTATTCTCAGACATCACAGTCCACTGAATTGTTAATTCCTTATTAAGGAGGACTAGCTTTTATGCACCTTTTAGGCTCATCCCTGTGCCTGATTAAGATTCTTAAATATCTGCATCTGCTACACAACTGCCCAACCAAAGTAGGGACTGTTAGTCAAAAAACCCAATTATAAACTCAAAAGTAGTACCGTAGGTAGCCATGATCTAGCAAGAAAGGAAACCAAGCACAGGACCGATCTCCCAAATCCTATTCTACGGGGGTGAGATGCGGCAGCTCTATTTTCGCTAGCCCTCCAGGTCTGTTACACCCCAAGTGAGAAAACTACGGCTCTAGTAACTGCAACACCCACAGCCTCTTCA